>NC_141087.1:46976606-47274106 GCF_041138505.1 Cibotium barometz
TTTTAAAATCAAAAAAATAATCAATATATATCTTTCTATGCATAGATATTAAATCTAATGAAAATCACTCTTTTATAATAAAAATAATAATCAATATGCATCTTTCTATGAATAGTTTGAAAATGACACTTTTAGAATACACAAACGATAGGGATTATTCTTTCAGAATAATAAAAGATGAAACTTATTTCACAAAATTTTAGAAAATTTTGCCATAACCTCCTTTGTATGGTTTACCATTTTTTAATTTTTTCTATCTCAAAATTATTTAAAAATTATCCCCAATTGGTTTTAAGCACTCTAAACTAATCAAATTTCACTTTTAAAAAAGAAACAATATGAAAAGTTTAATTCAAACAATTTGATTACGTAACTAGGATAAAGAAGGGCTGAATTTAAGAATGAGAGGGGGAAAGCCTTTTCAACAAGGCATAGCATCAGATTATCATTACAACAAAACAAAAATTAGAAAACCATTGAAAGAGTAAGGAAAATATAAGATTTCTAGCTTACATGAAATCTAGGAGCTTTCCTTTGGCTTGATGGTTTGAGGGTTCTACTCTTGTTTGCAAAACAAGAGTGGCCACCAAATATTTAGAAGAGGGAATGGTCAAAAACTAGTGAATTATTAAGAAATTCACAGTTCTTGGCTCTTGGGTGGAGTAGAGTAACAGTGCATAAAATACTATTAAGCTTCAACAAGGGGGAGGCTTCTATTTGTAAGAAAAAGTGAGCTCCTAACCAAGCAAATTGATTCTAGAATTTTCCAGATCAGCATTATCGTGACGTGGGCGGTATTGCTGGGCAAGTGCGAGACTTCTGGCTGTGAGAGTCGTTTCAAATCCTAGCAAGGAAACAGAATATATATCTCTTCAAGGGGCACCACCAGCAGAAGCTGGAACCATAATATTTACATACCAAATCTCAGCAAGACATATGAGTTGTACCAAAAACCATCATAAGCATCATGGTTCAAACCAAAATCCAAGGTTGATAACATTATAACATGTAGATCCTCATGGTTCCTTTGTGAACACCATGTTGCTGCTCTACATCTCTTTGGCCATCTACTCTTCACGCGCTCCTCTTCATGCATTTACTTTCAAGGCTCTCATACTCAGCACCATCACAGCAAAAAACACTCTCTGGCTTCTTGTTACAGAAGAGTCCCTCCACGATATCCACAGCCACACGCTTAGCTACTCCCTGCCACTACTCTCTTGCTTCAGCTCCTCTGGCCACTGCAGTGCTTGACTTCACAAAACCAGCCATCTACAAGGCCACCACCAAGCACCCGCAACTCTCCCACAAGGTGAAGCACCTTCTTCACCAACCTTCTCTTCTCTGGTATCGCCAACTCGAGCCAACAGGGCGGCTCTCTGTCCTTGCTGACCTGCGGCTGCGCCCACTTCCAAATCTAAGAGCTCGCCAGCCTTCTTAACATACAAGGCGGCTACCACGCCCTTTGTTTCTGTCTGCAGCTCACCAGAGCTCCTTCACCATGATGAGGCGATCACCTCTCACAAGGCCTCAACTCTGCCTGTCCCCACAGCGCCTCCTCTGCTGGCTCCGCTTCCTTCTGGACCCATAAGTCTCCAGCAGCCATCGACTTCCAGCTTTCGAGGCGGCAACACTACCTTCACTGCTTTGCTTGTTTGCAGAACCCGGGGCCCTCCTCTCTCTTTTTCCCTGTCGTCTCATCTACTCGGTGACCTTTCTCTCCTTTCTTCACGCCTTCGCCACCTTCTAGAGGACATGCTGGCAGCCAAAAAGAACCTCCATGTGGCAATTCCCAAGCTGGCCATTTGTTATATTTTTTTAATTTATTTTTCTAAAGTTCCAAAATGGTGGCCACACAATGCTCTCATTACCTTGCTTCAAGTTCACGTGCGGCATCCACGACTTCCAAAACCAGAGCTGCCCACATCCCATAATCATCAGCACCATTATTACCAAGACACGGCCATTTCCCAGTCGGTGCCCTGCATTTGGCAACCATCCGCACACCACACTATTGCAATAAAAACTTCCAAACTCAAGCATCTGCTCCCAAAAAAAAACACATGCATATACCAGCTCACTGCAAAACCACTCAGCATGTATATTTGCCAAGGCATTCAGGGCAAAGTTTATTCACAAATCACGCATCCCATATGTACACAGGCAGCACAGGGACTTCTGCTAGCCCTCAGAATATCATGTACACTGTGGCACTTAATCCCATGCATTTGGATTTGCATTTAATGGCCTCACATGCATGGTTTCACACCATAGACGTGCCATGGCATGACATCCACCCCTTCTAAACCTGCACATCCTCCGGTATGTGCCAAGTCATCATTAAGATCCACATATATCTGGATGTTGTGTTGTCTTCATCTTCTACATTACCAGGAAGATCATCCTCTTCCTCTTCAACCATATCCATGCTATCACTATCAAGCCCCTCATCTTGAGTTTCCTACAAATCAAAAGGATCACTGTCATGCCTTTTTTTAAACATCTTGATCCTTTTGCCTACTACAAGATTCTTTATCTCTGTTCCATCAAGCTCACACAGGGTATACGTGGCATTTCCATGCACATGCTTGACAATGTAAGGGCCAAACCATCTTTTTGCAAACTTCCTTTGCACAGTGAACTGGTTGTCAAGACTACTATCATACATTAGGACCCAATCACCTTCTTCAATGGGTTTTGGCCGGAGTCTGTGTCTTCTATCAAATCTTTCTTTATTTTTCAACCTTGCATCTTTCAAACGAGCTTTAGCAAGCTCTAGATCTTCAGGCCTTCTCTCCAACTGCCTCATTCACAATGCAAGGAGGTCTTCCCTGTTCAATTCTTCCACCCAGGGTAATACATTCCAAGTTGGGACTACTTCTTCATCTGGCATTACCGGCTTCTGACCATACATTAATTCTGCAGGCATGTATCCTGTTATGAGTTGTACGGTCAGCCCATAAAGCATATGATAGCAGCCTTGGCCACTCCCGCATTCTTCCTCTGCATGCCTTAACCAAAGCTTTAATGATTGGAGGATGTCCTCGCTCGCTTTTACCATTGCCCTCATGGTTGTAATAAGCACATGTTAGGGCCAATTTGATGCCAATTCTAGAAAAGAATTCCCTTGCTTCTTCAGCATCTAGCTCACCCCTGTCAGCTGTTATTTTCCCAACACAACCATATCGGCAAATCACATCTTCCAAGAGAAATTTGCATACTGTTTTCATGCTCTTTGTTCTAAGAGCACGCCTTTCCACCTGATTTGTCAGGTCTTCTCTTGCAAGTACTACGTACCGCATCTGCCAAATTCCCAAGGGCATTGTAACTAGATCCACTACCCATTTGTAGTGCATGGCAGGTGGGTAGGTTGGTTGTAGGCCGTCACGATGTCGCACATTCGAGTACATTTGACATACCATGCATGTTTCCACATATTGGGATACATCCTTGTACATTCCTTTCCACCAATACCTTTATTTTGGTAAAGGTGGGCCACACACTTCGATGTCCAGCCCAGAGACTCTCATGGAATTCTTTCATGAGCTTCCCTTGAGTTTCTTTATCACATATAACTCTCTGTGGCATAGCATTCCTCTGCTCTTCCACAGGTACCCATTCTTTAGAAAATACCCATATGCCTTTCTGCGGATCCTCTTTATTCTAAGTCAGACCAATTTTCTTGCCTTGTCAAGGTACTCAAGTATTGGCCAATAAGCAACCAATCTCCTTCATACATTTCCTCAGTAAAAAACTCAAGTGCATTTGATAAGCAAGCATGGTCCCCTTTTGCATGTGCAGTAGTATAGAACTTTGTGCCTACATCATCAATGTCACTAATCATCCCTTCTTCATCTTCATACCTGGCTCTTGATAGCATATCTGCAAACTGGGTTGTCCTTCCCTGCAATATGCTTAAACTCAGGATTTAGTGACTTGATATAGGCAATCCACCTGAGCATAGCGATATCTGGAGTGGTGCAGCTTGCAATCATCCCAAGGAGTGGCAAGCAGTCAGTTTCCACAAGCACAGATGCTCCAATAAGATATTCTTTTTCACATTTTAGAGCAGTGACTACTCCCAATAACTCCCTCTTGATCTACAGATAATTTTGCTGGCGAATGCTCAGTACCTTTGCTCCAAACCTGATTACATACTTGTGACCATCCTCATCATCTTGCCCTACTGCCCATCCTATCCCAGTAGGACTAGTATCAACTGTTACAATCACAGGCCTACCACACTCAAAATCTACCTTCCTTAGAGTAGGTGATGATTGGAGCAGACATTTCAGCTTCCGCATAGCTTTAATATGTGCAGCACTCCATAAAAATCTCTGATTTTTTCTCAAAAGTTGGTAGAGAGGATCTGCTACATGTGCATAATGTGGGATCCATATAACATAAAAGACACATGCACCAAGAAATCTTCTCACCTCTGTAACATTAATGCATATCTCTTTCATTCTTTGTATCGCATCTATCTTGGCTGGACAAGGTCTGCGCCCATTAGTACTACAAAGATGCCCCACGATTAGTACTTCACCAACCCCAAACACTGATTTCAATCCAGACAAAGTAAGATTCACCTCTTTAAGCCTGGATAGAATTTTATCACAATCTTTTATATGATTTGCCACAAACTTGCGACACCCTTTCGAATCCAAATCCCCATCTTTATCTTTTTCATCACAGCCTTTTATGGGCACGTCATCCAGAAAAGGCATAGTTATTTGTGGTATGAAGTCTCGTAAGACTTTAATCATTCCATTCATCATATGCGCCACTGAGTTGGTGGCTCCCTGTGGTAAGGTGCACATCCTTACCAAACCCAAAGGAGTTTTCATTGTGGTTATGTCCCTACTTTGTATATCCAGCTCGAATTGATCATATCCCGAATACAGATCACCCATAGAGTATATAGCTTTCCCTGCAAATGCTTCTGCAAACTCGTCCACAATCGGACCCACTCCCACATTCCTGATTGTGACCTTGTTTATATGTTGCATGTCTTGAATGAAGCGCAATGCTCCATTTTTCTTTGGCATGGTAAACCATCTGTTGGAGTATGGAGCGCATGGCTCCAAAATTCCCATCCTGATCTTTTCTTTTAGTAATTCCATCAGCTTTGGCAAGAGAGCTTTTGGTACTGGAATCGGCTCTACAGGTTCCAGGGCACATGTGGAGCAGTGAAGATCACCATTGGCGCTATTACGCTTGGATCAACATAGCCTATCTCATGCGGCTGAAAAGCAAAGGCCTTCCCATGTTTTACAAGCATCTCCTCAAAGCATTCCTTTTCAACTGGTAATAGGAAATCCTTGTCACCGATCTTCAGCTCTTTTAGGGTTTCCTGTGTAAACTTATGCCCAATTTTCTTTGGATCTCTGAGATTCGGTTGCATAGAGGCTTCATCTATCTTCTCCTTGCTTTCTGGTGGCAGGGGCAAGGCAACTGGTTTCACCTTCTTTGCAACCGTTTTATACTTTGTATCAACACGAGCATCCATCTCACAATACATGTTTTTACATTCCATTCCCTCAAATTCTCGGATTATATCATACATCCCCACAGATGACACTTTTACCATCTCATTCCCACCCTGTAAGCATGCGCTTTCCATGGCAAAAAGCTCACCCATAGTATCCACAAATGACACCTCGTCAAGCACACCTGAAATAAACTCATTTTTTTCCAAAAGACCACACTGCTCAAGACTTTTTTGTACATATCGACGTATACCACGCTTCAAATCTTTGCTTTTTACAAAGACTATTGACCCATAGCTAGAGAATCTCTGACAGTTTGCTGAAAAGTTATTTACATTGATTGAGTCCTACGAGAACTCATTGCCCCTTGTACCATTGCAATCCCGCTTTACAATGGGTGGCACCTGGCCAAAATCCCTCATCTCCCTGTAGTTCATGAATTCTCTGTTTATCTTTGGGAGTGACTGTTCTCGAAGAGACTCGCGGTTCCTTTCATGGTTGATGCTAACTGTCAAGAACTGAACAGCTTTCTTGCCATCTTTGCTCCTTATTCTTGCATACGCCGAGCCATCGTCCAAGACTTTTGTCTCCATCCTCACAGCTGTAATATAGGGTTGCCCAAGGATAAGGGGATACGATGACATCTCTTGGACGAAGAAGTTCTGGTCATCTTTCACATCCCCTATAGTTACCCTTACATTTGGACAGGCTGCATAGAGCTCTCCAGATGAGTTATTAGCCACCTTAATCATCCACCCGTGATCTATATCCATTGGCCACTTACATTTGTTGTAGAGGTTTTTAGCCATAAGATTTATTTCAGACCCATGGTCGATTAGAGCGACATACGGCTCTTCCAAGTCTCCTATCTTGACAAGGGTTTCTATGGTGGCCCTTGCCCAATGGTTCCTGGAGTAATGAATTTTTGCAAGAACTTCTTTTTCATCACCCTCATCCACAAAGCGCACTTGTCGTGCCCCTCCAGTAGAGTGACTGCATTCCACCACATTCTCTCTCTCTTCCTTTTGCTGTACCTGTACTCCATGAGTCTTGGAAGTGCTTGTCTCCCCCTGTGATGGAATAGATTCAATTATGGACTGCCTTTTCCTTCGTATAATATCAATTATCTCATCATGGAATTCTTTCTTTGCAATTCCCAAGACTTTCCCTAGTGTAAATTCCACCCTACTGTTTAGAATCCTCTCTTCTAGCACCTTTTTGAGGTCCGTTGCGGCTTCAATATTGGATTGGAGCTTGTAGAGCGGACTTTTCCCTTTACCCTTCTCCTTCTCATGCTTCATCTTTGCTTGCGCTTCTTAAATTGATACTTCCTGTGGAGGCTGGTTTTGCGGCGGAGGCACATGTGATGGCCCAGGGTCCTTCTTTCCACTACCATGGGTGACCCTTTTTGATGGCCCAACTTCCTCATTTTCCCTCTTACGCTTTTCCTCAACCTGTGCCTCATTATTCTGGCATTTTGCAATATAGGCATGAACAGATAGAGAATCCATAGGTTCTTCCCAGCCAGTCTCAAGACGTATATAGTCTCCTGCCTCATGCAAAGCCTGCTTAGACACCTTCTTTGGCGCAATTAGCTCCATTGTTGATGGCCAAAAATCTTCATTCTTATAGTCTTCATCCTTCTCAGATTCCTGCTTTGATTGACTGGCCTTTAACCCATAGGTTGCTGCCTCAACCATAGAGATGGCATGGCTGGCAGCCATATCTTCAACCAGTTTTTTCATCCCTCCTTTTCCAAAGTTTGTGTTTAACGAAAGACCAGTCTCTGTAAGGTGGATTTTTCCATCTTTGAAAAATACAAGTTGGTTTCTGAGGGCTTCCTTATAGCTGGCACAGTCTTTTTTCGCATGTTCTGGGTCATCACACCATATACATCTGAATGTAAACCCTTCCTTGCTTTGAGGCTTTTGCATAGAACCCTGCCCTAATGGTAGCCCTTTTTCCTCAATCCTGGACATCTTCAACTTTAGGTCTCGTATGCCCTTAATAAGCTCATCCATCGGCCCTTCTACCTTTGGGATTGCAGCAGCACGTTTTGGTAGATTCTCAGGGGTAACAATTATAGGAGTTGCCGAGCTCATCACCATTTTATCCCTCCTTCACTGTCGCTTTGCTAGCATGGTGACCGCATCCTCGACATCATTCCAATCATTCTTTAACCCCTACTCCGTATCCTTATCCTCAAGGAGAATTTCCAATTTTTCTTGGAGATCTTTCCCAGCTGCTTGTAAGAAGAGCTCTGTTTTTTCCTTGTCTAAGGTTGTGTGCTCTATCCTTGACAGCTGGGCATAGCGCTTCTTAAACTCTCTTAGCAACTCTGTGGCAGAAATTCTAATTTTGGGTTTTGTAACCCACTCCAAGAAAGTTCGCTTGGTCACCCGCTCGGAATCCTCCATGAAATTCAAAGCAAGCTTGAACTCCTCCCAATTTCTGCCACCATGTGCTGTCTATAATCCTCTTATGCGCTCTCTTATTTCGGGAACACATACCAGCTCAAAGCTTCAAACCATATCCTCCTCAGTCACCCTGTTTAGCTCCATTTCCTTTGTGTAATTGTGCAGGTACTTTGTGATGTCTTTACCATCAAATTGATCCACCTTTTTCACGATTGACTGCAGTGCTTTAGTCGTGGAAATTTGCCCCCTCTCAGCCGCTTGCTATTGTTGCATATACATAGTAAACATCTGAAACATTTGCATAACCCCAAGGTCAAAACGAACCCCCTGTCCCTCAGGATTCTTAGCCATAGCTTGCACTGTGTTTCACCACTAACTCTCACCCCAGCAGTTTCACGTCGGGTTCACCAATGCTGTCGTGACATGGGCGATATTGCTGGGCAAGTGCGAGACTTCTGGCTGTGAGAGTCGTTTCAAATCCCAGCAAGGAAACAAAATATATATCTCTTCAAGGGGCACCACCAGCAGAAACTGGAACCATAATATTTACATACCAAATCTCAGCAAGACATATGAGTTGTACCAAAAACCATCATAAGCATCATGGTTCAAATCAAAATCCAAGGTTGATAACATTATAACATGTAGATCCTCACGGTTCCTTTGTGAACACCATGTTGCTGCTCTGCATCTCTTTGGCCATCTACTCTTCACGCGCTCCTCTTCATGCATTTACTTTCAAGGCTCTCATACTCAGCACCATCACAGCAAAAAACACTCTCTGGTTTCTTGTTACAGAAGAGTCCCTCCACGATATCCATAGCCACACGCTTAGCTGCTCCCTACCACTACTCTCTTGCTTCAGCTCCTCTGGCCAATGCAGTGCTTGACTTCACAAAACCAGCCATCTACAAGGCCACCACCAAGCACCCGCAACTCTCCCACAAGGTGAAGCGCCTTCTTCACCAACCTTCTCTTCTCTGGTATCGCCAACTCGAGCCAACTCCAGGGCGGCTCTCTGTCCTTGCTGACCTACGGCTGCACCCACTTCCAAATCTAAGAGCTCGCCAGCCTTCTTAACATACAAGGCGGCTACCACGCCTGCTCTCTGTCCTTGCTGACCTGCGGCTATGCCCACTTCCAAATCTAAGAGCTCGCTAGCCTTCTTAACATACAAGGCGGCTACCACGCCCACTTCCAGGGCGGCTCTCTGTCCTTGCTGAGCTGCGGCTGCGCCCACTTCCAAATCTAAGAGCTCGCCAGCCTTCTTAACATACAAGGCGGCTACCACGCCCTTTGTTTCTGTCTGCAGCTCACCAGAGCTCCTTCACCATGACAAGGCGATCACCCTCTCACAAGGCCTCCACTCTGCCTGTCCCCGCAGTGCCTCCTCTGCTGGCTCCGCTTCCTTCTGGACCCGGCGACCGTCTTCACAAGTCTCCAGCTAGCGACCTCCAGCGTACGAGGCGGCAACACTACCTTCACTGCTTCGCTTGTCTGCAGAACCCGAGGCCCTCCTCTCTCTTTTTCCCTGCCGTCTCATCTACTCGGCGACCTTTCTCTCCTTTCTTCACGCCTTCGCCACCTTCTAGACGACATGCTGGCAGCCAAAAAGAACCTCCATGTGGCAATTCCCAAGCTGGCCACTTGTTATATTTTTTTTAAATTTATTTTTCTAAAGCTCCAAAATGGTGGCCACACAATGCTCTCATTACCTTGCTTCAAGTTCACGTGCGGCATCCACGAGCTGCCCACATCCCATAATCATCAGCACCATTATTACCAAGACACGGCCATTTCCCAGTCGGTGCCCTGCATTTGGCAACCATCCGCACACCACACTGTTGCAATAAAAACTTCCAAACTCAAGCATCTGCTCCCAAAAAAACACATGCATATACCAGCTCACTGCAAAACCACTCAGCCTGTACATTTGCCAGGGCATTCAGGGCAAAGTTTATTCGCAAATCACGCATCCCATATGTACACAGGCCCACAGGGACTTCTGCTAGCCCTCGGAATATCATGTACACTATGGCACTTAATCCCATGCATCTGGATTTGCATTTAATAGCCTCACATGCATGGTTTCACACCATAGACATGCCATGGCACGACAGCGTGGTCAATTTTTGATCATTTTTAGGTCTAGTTTATCTTACTTTTTGGAACTAGACTTGAATTAGGAGAGAGGAGAGATGAAATATCTCAATTTTTGATGATTTAAAACTCCACCACACGTGAAGTAGGCGCCTCATTCATGAGGGGGGAATACCTATTGTGAGGTGTCAAAAATTCATTTTTTTAGCAGTTCCTTTGGTCCTTAGTACACTCTTCATCTTATGTGAGCATTTACTCATCTTTGGGGGGGATTTTCTTTATTTCTTCTATTTATCTTCTCCACACATTTGGATGAATCTGATTGGCCCCTCAAAACCTTAATTTAAAATTTTTTCAAAAATCTGGACCCTTACGATAAGGCCTCTTGAACAGATTATACTTGATTTCTAATGCACCTTCTGAAAATCTTTTTGAACTTCTGTTTCGGGGGAACTTATTTTAATAAGATGAGATATTTTCTATCCAAAAATATTCAAAATCTGAATAACCTCTCTCTAGAACATTTTCTCTCTCTAGGCCAAAATAGTAGGTAAAAATAAGATCTTTTATATTTCTGAAGAGGGATTTGATTAGAGGGGAAGATACTGGACATCTTGAGAGGCTGGGGAGGAATCTTACATTAATTGTTCCTTCCACCTAACTAAACAATGTTGTTACTGTGCCTTGTGTTGGGGGGATTCTATCTGTGTCCTTTCGCTGAACTTCTTTGTTTCTACCTTTAGGTTCCCTGTTTAGTTATGTGACCGGAGTGCTACTGTCATTGCTTTGGAAATTCCCAACCCATTTTGCTCAGTTGTCATTTTCCACCACACAAAGGTTGGCGAGGTTCTTGCTTGAGTTGGGTGTTGATGCCATATGCTTTTACTACTCTCTTTTTTATGACTTGAACTGCTTGTGGTGTTCTCCACTGAGCGGGGTTATATTGCCGTATTGCCTTGGTAGTATCCTTGTGCTCAGTAAGTATTTTTAGACCCATTGCTTATGGAACCCTTGAGGTCTATTGCGATGCTTAGAGTCTTGCCAATATGTTTTTGTCAGCAAGGTCTGACTTTTGATTTTTTTGCAGATTCTTCTTATAGTCCTCATATTATTCATGGTGTCCTTCTTGTAAGGCTGGTTTTTAAGTTGAATCTTGGGCAGAACCCACTTCTGTGTACCCTTAGATTTTGGGTATTATTTGTGCGAGCTTTGTGGGACTGATGCTTGTTCTGTTTTATGAGGTGTTTGTATTCAGTGTTGGTTTTTCATCAATAATGATATGTTTCCCTCTATTTTTCAAGCTCCATAAGGGTATGGACATGACCTTGTTGCTTGTTCTCAACAACACTGTCCTCTCTTTCGATATTGCATTTATTGGTGCAGATCCAGGATCGTGCTAGAATCATTTCCTCTTCCATGGAACGTGCAGGCATGACAAACACCTTCCTAACCAAGGAATTATTTCTGATGAAAATTTTAACATTTAAAAATCCCTCAGATCTCATAGTTATCAAGTGAACATGACCTATTTGCACATGAGTGAGATCAAGGCATGGTTGATATAATGCTACCTAGAAGGTTCCCAGATTTTGTGGAGCTAGAGTGACATTGGGAGGATAAGATGAATGTAATTCCACACTTAATCTGACAAGAAGCAATGTGATAATTAGTAAATTCTAAGACACACTGGAGGTTACCATCGGTGGAAAATTGAAGTCTTCCATGTGCCGACTATCCTTCGAGAGTGAACAGTAACATTGTCTTCCCTAAGACTAACACTAGCACCTTCATATTCCTTGAGAAACATCATCGTCTCGTCAACGTCCTCCCTTTAATAATCTAGTACACCTTATTTGACGATGCTCTAGACAAGCATCATAACGTCTTTCTTGGTTTGTCACGATAATCTAGAAATTTCCACGTGAAAAAGAATAGTTATTGTCTTGATCATCTTCCAGCAAAAGAAGATTTTCCACATTGGATTGAGCATGAATGAAAAACGCAACCAGATAACCCTCGAGGAGTGCTAAAACAAGATTGAATTTAAAAATGGAATATGCTCTAAAAGACCCAAATATGAAGGCCCACCAAATGTAGTTGCTTCAATGCGATCAATCGGACCCCACAGATAGGTGAGCAAAATAGCAGTGTACAGGCTAGAAGAAACCTCTTCACAGCAGAGAGAACACATAAACATACAAAACAAAGTGAAAAATTCCATATTGATCTAAATGAGAACAAAGGCAAATAGAACGAGGACTTAACAAACACCAAACAATCCACCACTTAACCAACAAGGGTAGAGAATCCACCCATGTCAACTCCATGCGGCATAGACATAAGGATTAGATGATGAAACTAGAGCTTGGGCAAGAAATTGATCGCAATAGGATCACCAAAAGTGTTGGTGATCCTAAAAAAACATAATAATAAAAGATTTAGCAGTAAACATTATGCTAGAATTAAGGATTTATCAAATAAACATTATGGATTTATCAAATAAACATTATGGTAGAATTAAATGTTCAATGAACAATGTGTTGATATAAACTGTAGGCGAATGCAACATTGCACAAACAATGCCAAAAATAGAAAGTAGACTCAAAGCTCTTCTTCTTCTTGATTATCCATTCATCCATTCAGGTATAATTACAATCAGTGCTTGTAAAAGCAGGTATATAATTATCGGCTTCGAGAATAAGAATGACACCTATGAGTGTTGGAATCCTATTCTTAAACTACCCCTAGGCTAAGGTATATAATTATCGGCTTCGAGAATAAGAATGACACCTATGAGTGTTGGAGTCCTATTCCTAAACTACCCCTAGGCTAAGGTTATAAAGTCATTATGGCGGTTTATTTCCTAAGATAATAGTCACCAACATAACTGATTATTTAGTGATGTTGGTGACCTTGATTTAATATACTACCATAGCTTTTGAAGCATGAAAATCTCCAAAGAACTAGTATGAGCCGAGGAATCAGATAAGGATTCAATGATGTTGGTGACCCTGATTTAATATACTACCATAGCATGGAGATTTCTAAAGAAATAGTACGAGACAAGGATTCAAAACCTTAAGAATCATCTTTCAACAAAAAGGCATTCTGAATGAGAAGTAGTGGAGAAGTTTTGGGTCGAGATAGAACACTACAATGCAAAGGAGCTACACAAAAGACAGTGAAGGGCATGACACCTAAGCTTATTCAGGTGATAAACCCTTAATTACATATTTCAAGATTTTTGTTTGTGATTGTTTTTTGCATGTTTGAGACTTACAAAAGATATTGAAGGGCATGACACCTAAACATATTTAGGTAAGAAACCCTCAATTACATATTTCAGGATGTTTGGTTGTGATTATTTTGTGCATGATTGAGACTCATATCGAACCAGGTGGGATTCCAAGAGTAGGACTAGTATCTTCTTAGGATTCTCGGGGTATAGTATGGAGTCAAAGGGTTATCAACTATATGACCGAGAGAGGGAAAGAAAATAATTGTTACAGCCATGATGTGGTGTTTGAGGAAAAACCTTATTAGGTGGAGGAGAAGGCTTCATCCACCCTATCTTTCAATGAAGAAGTAGCCCAACAAACACAACCACTAGTGATAGTACCAACTCCACAAGAGGTGGAATCATCAAATATGATACAAAAGATAATCCTATATTAACACCATAAAAGGGGTTGTGTCTTAAATGGGTGAAGCAAATTTTGGATGGGAAAGCTCCACTGGCAACAACAATCACAGAAGAGTCAATTGTTGTTTGTAGATTCAAGTGAAAAGAGAAGCAAAAGAGGGATGTTACATTGTTAATATGTCCTTGATGGTGAGATAATATAAGTATAGGAGCCAACTAGCTTTGGGGAACCATTAGTAGATCCAAACTAGGGACCCAATCTAGAGGGGGGCCATGGAGTTAAAGTCTGACTCAATTTTGAGAAACTATACTTGGGATCCTGTCGATTGTCTTATAAAACAAAAGGTTATCAATACCAAGTGGGTTTGAAAGGCCATGGATAAGTTTGATAGTACATTAAATAAGTACAAGAAGGCAAGGTATAAAATAGAAGGTTGTTGGCACCAAGTGGGTTTGGAAGTCAAGGTATAAGTTTGATAGTGCATTGGGACAAGTACAAGAAGGCAAGTCTCATTAGTGGTGGGTGCCACCCATGTTCAAGGTTTAACTTTCAAGAGACATTCACTCTTAATATTTGTACAATACTAGCCTTGGTCGCTCATGGGAAGTGGTCGATATTACAAGGGTGAAAGCATGATAAGGTGGACTGAAAACCTATGTCCTGGGTGGATAATGGTTTACAACTAGTTGTGAAACACTTTTATGCAAAGTTAGAGGAATAAAACATGGTTGTTTAATATTGTTTCACATTTACTATATATAAAAGGCACTAGATAAACTGCTAAATACATCTTATGATGATGTTAAATCCACTAATATTTGTTATCTTCAAGTGTGGTAGTAGCAACCAATTATAACAGATTCGGCTGTCTTTAAAACAATCTTTCAATGAAAATCATAGTATTACTGATCATAATCCTCCAAAATATTGAGTCCATTGTATTACAAAATATATCATCTGGACTCTCCATTGAAGACCAGCTAGTCAACCAACGAGATCCAATATCAAAATTTGATTCACAAAAGTCATTCTTTTCAGTTCATCCGAATCTTTCTCGACATATGCATGGGTGTCCTAGCAACTACGAGCCCGTGCATCACCTGGTCAGAACCCTCTAGGATCCCACTTTGGTGTCCTAGCACTTCACTCAGGGACCGCTTCGCCGGTCCTCGTCCATCGTACTGGAAGCGCACCATTTTAACCATACCAAGGTTGGTCAAGACCTTGGCAGGCTTTGCAGCGACCCTCGACGACTCCCCGCCAGCTGTTGTGCAATAAACCTCTTCTTAGTTAAACACATGCCAAATGATTCCTTCAGCATTCTGGCATAAAACAATCCTTTAAACAAAACATAGATTCTATGCAAGTAAAATTCTTGGTTTGAGATTTTTTCCACCAAACGCTTTTTCGTTAATCCATATTTTCTTAATGAGAATCATTGATCTCTCATCAAGGTAATCTACCCATCATTCAACTGAATGTCCAATTAGATTCTTAGTGATTTCGATCAAGGGAAAACTAGGTTAATTCAACGATAGTCTATTCTTTGTATTATAAGAACTGGAATTAGTCACACAAAATTTTTTCTTGATTCAGATCGAGAGATGGGCAAGTAGTTACTGAATGTCCAATTAGATTCTTGGTGATTTCGATCAAGGGAAAACTAGGTTAATTCAACGACAGTCTATTCTTTGTATTAAGAACTGGAATTAGTCACACAAAGTTTTTTCTTGATTCAAATCGAGAGATGGGCAAGTAGTTATTGGTCGTCCCTCTCACAATCGTGGTCTAACCAAAATCATTCGGTTTAGTTCTAAATTTGATTTCAAGGATTTTCTTCAGATAAACATCTACTAAACTTCTAATGGTAAGAAAATTCCAACTTTATGAACTAACCATAATAGATTAAGAAATGGTTTTATATGAGAATATCGACTTTTTATGAAAATACTCTTCTTCCATTTAATCTTATTTGGGTAAATATCACTTTGGTGATTTATCCACATAAAATATCTAAAGATATTCTTTCTACCAATTTAATTTATCATCCCTAATTCTCTAGGTGGGATTATGGTGTAAAATCCTCTTTCATCACCAAAATTTAATTCAAATCTTTCTCTACTTAAATACCATAAAAATTCTTCCTTTAACTAAATACAAATATCCATTTTTTTAAAATAAGCTTAAAATTCGTATTTTTCTCATTTAATGATTGAATTCCAAATGTCATGGGAGTTTCTCTTTTATTATTTAAAATTTTCTTATGCATAAAATAAATTTATTTAAAATTTCTTTTTAAATTAAATAAAAATATTGATTATTTCAAATATGCCAAGAATTCCACTTTTACCATTTAAATGATTGAATTCCAAATGTCATGGGAATTCCTCTTTTATCATTTAAAATTTTCTCATGCATAAAGTAAATTTATCTAAAATTCCTCTTAAAATTAAATAAAAATATCCATTATTTTAATATACCAAAATTTCTCTTTTTCCATTTAATTACATGGATCTCCATTATCATGGGAATTCCTCTTTTTGAATAAAATAAAATTTCTAAAAAATTCTCTTTTCTTTAAATTATTATTTATGCATAAACACTAAAATTTTGTTTCTCATGAATTTGATGAAAATCATTCTTTTAGCATAGGATGTCCAATCCTAGAATATGGTAGGAAGTTCTCTTTTAACATTATGCATAAAAATAAGATATGTATTATTTTCTAAAAAGTTTACCATATCTTCACTGCTATTACTGATAATTTTTTATTTTTCTAAAAAGAATAAGACTTTGTAATACAATTATGATAGAAGAATTGTCCTTAATTTTAAATCCAAATTATGAAATTAAATCATAAATTTACCAAAGTTTTATTAACATAAAAGCATAAAAATACTATTTTCTTAACCTCTAGCTTAACAAGCTTAGAGTTTGGTTTTGAATTAAGAATTATCAATGCAAAACATTCTTTTTCTAAAGAATTAGCCATAGGAATGACTATTCTTTTGGGAGAGAGAAACATAAAAAGCATTCTAAATAAGCATACAGATTAACTTTTTTGTGATTAATCATTAAAGTTCTTAGAGAAAGCTTAATTTGCATTAAAAACAACTAGTTAGAAACTTCTCAAGCTTGAGAGGGGTTGAGAAGTGAAATCATTTGAGAATATTAATAGAAACTATGAAATTCCTTCTTACCTCTAGGTTTGGCTTGCTTCTTTATCCTAGAAGTGAAGCCCCCAACTAATCATATGCTTTAGTGAGTTGAGAAGAAAGCTCCAAGAGTTGTTGAAGAGAGAGAGAAGCTCCAATCTCTCCAAAAGTAGTGGATTTTTATAAGTTCTAGAATTTTTCAGCTTCAGTTTGGTTGAATTTGGATAAGATTTGGACCAGTTTAACTCCCATTTTGATCCAGTTTGATCGAGGAGAGAGGAGTGATAAAAATATCTCAATATTTTTGAATTAAAAACCCTCCCACACATGTGAAAGAGGTGCCTACCTCAAAGGTCTCCCTCCTTACCAAGGTGTCAAAAATTCATCATTCCTCCAAAATATCTCATTTTTTTAGTAATATCTCTTAGTTTTTAACTACTAAACCTTGTACTCAGTCAACTCTTTATCTTATGTGAGCATTTACTCATTTTTGGATATTTTCTTCTATTTAGGGACTGCCATTTTGTATGCACGTTGGGCTAATGGTTGAGCTCTGGGGGTTAACTCAATCTCATGATCTACTTCGCAAGACAGAGGCATTTTAGTCAGCTCTTCAGGGAACATGTAAGATTCCTCCCCCAACCCCCTTTTTGATGTCTAGTATCTCCCCCTGTAATCAATCCCTCTTCAGAAATATAAAGACCTTGTTTCTAACTGTTTTAACCTAGAGAGAGAAAATATTCTAGAGAGAGAATATTCAAATTTTGAATATTTTTTGATAGAAAAATATCTCATATAATTAAGATGAATTCCCCTGAAACAGAAATTCAAAAAGAATTTTCAAATGTGCAATTAGAATTAATTGGAAATAGGTATAAAGAACCTTAGTCTAAGGGTCTAGATTTTCAGAAATCTTTAGACTATGGTCCAATTAAGGTTCCTATGGGCCAATAGCATCAATACATGTGTAGGGAGGAGATAAATCCAATTTGTAAAAAGAAGATACCCAAAAATGAGTAAATGCTCACATAAGGTGAAGAGTTGAAAATGTACAAGGTTTATTAGTAAAAAACTATGAGCAATATTAAAAATATGAGATATTTTGGGTATCCAAAAATGAGTAAATGCTCACATAAGATGAAGAGTTGAAAATGTACAAGGTTTATTAGTAAGAAAACACATATGTAAGGAAGGGGAGTTCTTTAAAAGAGGTGCATATTTCACATAAGATGAAGAGTTGAAAATGTACAAGGTTTATTAGTAAAAAAAAACTATGACACATATGTAAGGAAGAGGAGTTCTTTAAAGGAGGTGCATATTTCACATAAGATGAAGAGTTGAAAATGTACAAGGTTTATTAGTAAAAAAACTATGACACATATGTAAGGAAGGAGAGTTCTTTAAAGAAGGTGCATATTTCACATGCTTGAATGAGTTTTAAACTCATAATAATTGATATATTTCATCTCTCTCTCCTCATTCAAGTCTAGTTCCAAAAAGTTAGCTTAACTGACCTAAAAATGGTCAAAAAGTGACCAAACTGACTTGGAAAATTCTAGAATCAGTTTGTTTGGTTAGGAGCTCAAATTTTCCTATAAATAGAAGCCTCCCCTTGTTGAAAAAAATATAGTGTCTTATGCATTGTTACTCTACTCCACCTAAGCCAAGAACTGTGAATTCTTTAATAATTCACTAGTTTTTGACACTTCTCTCTTTCTTCAATCCCCATTGGTGGCTCCATCAACATACTAAACCATTGGTGGCTCCATCAACATACTAAACCAATTGATTGGTTGGGGGCCTCTACCGTGAACAAAGAATCAAGCAAATTATAAGATAAGTATAGTGAATTATGATCTTTTCTATAATTTCTCAATGATTCTCTCTTCTCAACCCCTCTCAAGCTTGAGAAGTTTAATTGGTATGGTTTTTGAAATGCTATTGAAGTTAATTCATTAATGATAGTAAAGAATTACATAAAATTCTATTTATGTTTAATTCTAATGGTTTTTCTCTCTCTCTCTCACTTAAGAAATGGTCATACTCATGACCCATTCTCAATCCAAATGAAGCTTTTCATAAAGCTTTTTCTTAATCCAAGATTAATCTATGCTTGAGAATAAATTAATAGTTTTTCTATGCTTTTAGTTTATGATTATTTTTGATTTAATCTATTAAGGATTAATGATCCAATTAGGGATCATTCTAATCATTCCCTTAAATATAATCTATCTTTTAAAATAATTGAGATTTATTAGTTATAGTAGTGGAGCTATGGCAAAATTTTATAAAATTTTACTCATAAAATAATTTTATTCAAAGCATGAAAAGAGGATTTCCTACCATATTCTAGGAATTATCATCCTAGATTAATTGAAAGAATTCATTAGAATCATGAGAAAATTAAATTTTTATATTATGCATAAAGAATAAATTTTTATATCAAAAGTATTACTTTTATCATGCATAGAAGTATGCATAATGAATAAATTTTTATATTAAAAGTGTTTTTATTTTCATGCATAGAAGTATGCATAATAGATAAAATTTTATATCAAAAGTGTTACTTTTAGCATAATTAAATTTCATGCATAGAGGTATGCATAAAAGATAAATATTTTATTATAAAAGTGTTACTTTTAACATAATTGAATTTCATGCATAAAGGTATGCATAAAAGATAAATATTTTATTATAAAAGTGTTACTTTTAACCTAATTGAATTTCATGCATAGAGGTATGCATAAAAGATGAATATTTTATTATTTTATTATAAAACTATTAAAAAAAATAATTATTTTATTATAAAAAGTTATTTTCATCATATTGAATTTTATGCATAGAAATGAAAAAAATAAATAAATTATTATTTTATTATAAAAATATTACAGAAAAAAAAATAATTATTTTATTGTAAAAGTGTTACTTTTATCACAATTGAAATTCTTGCATAGAGGTATACATAAAGGATGAGTTAGGATGTGATAAGATGAGTTAGGATGTGATAAGAGGTGTATGAGATGTGATAAGATGAGATAAGATGTATATGAGATGAGTTAGGATGTGATAAGAGGAATGAGGAAATGGTGTATGGATGTGTATGCATGGATGTATGCATGTAGATGTGAGTGTGAATGTGGATGTATGGATGTATGCATGTAGATGTGAGTGTGAATGTGGATGTATGGATGTAAATGAGGATGTCGATGTAGATGCATGGATGGGATGTGGATGTATGCATGTAGATGTGAATGTAAGCATATAGATGTGGATGTATGGATATGAATGAGCATGTAGATGTGGATGTGAAAATAGATGCATGGATATAGATGTGGATGTATGGATGTGGATGTGGATATATGTATGGATGTGAATATATGATATGTGATGTGAAGGAATCTGAAGTGATGAGATGGAAAATGATGTGATGGGATGAGTACACATATAACTGGAATGTGGAATAAGCAATGTGGATTGATGAGGGATAATGTGGAAAAATGAGAGTTAATATAGAAACTGTATTTTGTGACTGTTTGTAAATGCTATTTGTAAATGACTGTTTTATGTCAAGATTGCTGGGAAAGCATTGTGACCATCTTGTGATCTCGGGGGGTGCACTATATGGAAGCCCCTCCTACGACGTGCGTTCAAGGGGTATTAAAAAAACCCCTTATCTGTGAATTTTGAGCTAATAAAACTACCCCTTTTTCTTTATAGACTTACGGGTTTTTTTCCAAAGTACAATTAAAATACCCCTCTTGTAATTGTATTTCTGTAAATTTACCCAATATTTTGGATTAAAAAAACCCCACCTGATGATCGCACGTGGTAGACTTACATTTTTTGAGGTGCACCCCCCGAGCTTGTGATTAAGGTCGTGGAGACCTAACTGATAAAGTTGCAACTGCTGACGGAGAGTCAATGAAGGACGTCTCGCGTAGCAAGGTCGGCCGAGGTCTTGACCAGCCTCGGTGCGATTAAAATGGTGAGCTTCCGGTACGGTGGATGAGGGGCCAAGGAAGCGGCCTATGAGTGAAGCGCTAGGTCACCTGCGAAGGATCCTAGAGGGTGCTGACCATACGGTGTTCGGGCTCTGGGTCGCCTAGGATACCCATGCGTGCGTCGAGGAAGATATTGGAACAGAGTTGGAGTTGTTTTCTGAAATCGGGCATGGATCTGGTTGATTGACCTTGCTGGTCTTCAATGGATGAGTCCATGGCTCTTTATATGGATCTGTTGGTTGATCTTGCTGATCTTCAACGAGAGTCCATCTTGATAAGTGATTATACTGCCGAGTATTATGGGCTAGGGATTAGGAAACGGCCCCTGAGTGGACAGGTGGTGAGCGTCCTAGTTGCCAATGATGCCATAGATACTCTGATGAAGGAATGATGGGAAAATTTAAGAATCAACCGGATAAATTGGAAGATTGTGATCAGTGATACTATGGTTTTATTAAAGGATTGTTTTAAACTGGTTGAATCTGTGAAAAGGCAATTTCATATTGGGTGTGTGAGTGGTGTGACTAGTTTTATTTTGCATGAACATCCGGCTAGGGGGCCTTGGAGCTCTTTTCCTTGGTACCCGAGACAAAACCTAACCAAATTCTTAATTGGATCCCATCACTACAGTGGTTGGGCGGTTGGCTAACCCATGGGATCGGATAGGCTGGACTGATGGATCCGTAAATCGAGACTCAAACTTTTGTTTTTACGATAGAAAAAAATAAATCCCGGACAGTAACTGTTCTATGGATAGGAATCAACGGCTGTGCCTCTTGAATGGGAAAAAAAGCGTTGATCCCAATGATCCAAGTGCAAGTTTCTTCCTTGAACTGACCAAGTATCTTATAGATGTAATTGGATCATCTCGATCAGAAATGATCTTGACTACGTTAGAGTAAAAAGTTATCCTGGTGGAATCGCCCGTGCTTTCCGGTAAAGGAAGTTTTTCCGGGTTTGGTTTTAGAACAACCGACGGATTAGTCTCTTATCCGGATATCCGTGGGTGAGGCCCCGAGTGTGGACCCCTGTCCCACGCAAGAAGTGCTACTTCCGCTGCTAGTAACCGAATCCGTTGCTCGGTGGAAACAGGGATCTTACAGTTGGTATCAGAGCATTTGGTTAATAAAGATCAACTAAGAAGACAAATATGTCAAAAATTTATCTAGAAAGACAAAAAGGTTATAATTGTGTGATATAATTCATACAATTTGATATTTAAACTGAATTCGTAATTTGGTAATTGGGTCTTCAGATGGAAGTACCGCAATTATATAGAATCCCTAACTTGCTTGAGGCCTAGACATGATAGTATTTACCTTATAATTCTAAGGGTCGTGACTACCCGTATATATCGAGAGTATACTGCAGCTCTTTACTGACTGTATATACGAGTAAATCTAAGACTTGAAATTATAAGCGTTAATGCTATCCAGATGATGATTTCGAATGTGATTGATATGATTTTTATTTCTGTTTGAGAATTGATGAATTGATTTGGATTCTTGTTGAAAATTCTGATTGAAAAATGATGATTTTTAAAAATTAGTTGAAATATAACGAAACCACAATGAGGATGAATTGGACGACTCCCAGTGATGATATTCATAACTAGAATGATGATAATGAATTCAGCAAATCACTATGAGATTAGTGGGTTGTGTTGTCAGATTGCTACTGTTAATACTTGACCGGTAGATCAAGTTAAGGGATGTCAAATTGAGAACTTGCTTGACAGAAATTTTCGGAGGAATGTTCAGAAGGAGATTTTTCTGTCTAATGGACCATTATCATGATAAAGATATGAATGATATGATTGAATGAATTGTTATTTAATGATGAGTTCTATTTAAGGGATAATTATCCCCGTATTTTGTTGGGTTGACCAGAATATAAGGAACCCCAGAATAAATTGGATCTTAAGAAAAAGAGTTGTCCTCTACTTGGCGAGATGAGGACATCTCGCATTTTTTTTAAGTGGGGTAGAATGTAAGATTTCTCCCCAGCCTTCGAGGTATACAGGAGTAAGAATCTCCCTTTCTAATCTTATAATTATTCCCTCTCTAAAATAAAAGAAAGTTTCTGTTTAAAAAAAGGAAGACCCTTTCCCTAGAATACTCTCAGTAGTCCCACCTGTTTTAAGGATTTAGAACAATGAGTTCAGAAGTGAGAATCGGTGTTTTGGATACCAAGGTTTTGGTTTTCATTCGAGTACGGCCCAAAAGAAGTTCTTTATCTCTTGGGAAGTATAAGAAGTTATCCCCCAGATATTGTGAGCCTTATATCTGAATTCAATGAATGTAGGTGACTTAGCCTACAAGCTTCTTTTACCTCCTCATCTCAAAATTCTTAATGCCTTCTATAGAAAAATGTGTCAAACCCAAATCATGGAAAGACGGTAAAACTTTAGTGGCAAGTTACCGTTGGCTTCTAAGTTACGCTAGCTCCTTCCTTTATATAAGTCGTAACCTTTAACTGTCGCTCACAGTAATCTTACTTCCATCGATCTCCCTTCTTCTTAATCTCCTTCATGGCTTGGCAACAGGAATTAGTTTTATCCATGATGATTTCTCACCTTCAAGACGCAAGGGAGTCTGTGAAGAAAGACTTTATAGAACAGTATCAGCGCTCACTTTTTCCTCACCTAGGAGCTTCTGTAGCTCAGACCAAATGGCGGACCTATCAAAACATAACTAGGGTAACACCCTGGGGTCAGCAGCACTTTCGTAACAATGTCCGCTTGGCCATGGTTATTGAAGCCTTGGGTTTGGGTCCCCGATACTACTGCGTCATGAGATCAAGGCATCTTGGGTTTTCTGAGCGGGTCTTCTTATTGGCGTGTTTTCTTCCTCATGAGAAGATATGCCTTTACCCCGTTTTTGGCTTGCCTCTCAGAGGTCCTTTTGTTAGATCACCTCATACCACTGAGATAGGTGCGGCAATAACTAGCAGAATCATTCCCATAGATGAGTTACCCTATACTTGTGCAGCTTGTGAGGACTGCTTTTGTGACCATATGATGGACGGGCTTATGGAAGTGTAAAGAGTTCTTCTATCTTTACTGTATAAGTTCCGAGAATGAATAAAGTTTAAATCTTGTTCTTATTTTGAATCTTGCTCTCTTTATAACTTTTCTTGGTGGTTAATCTTGATTAAAATTTTTCTCTAAGTCTCATATTCGTGCATCTTGCGAAATTATCCCAAGTTGCGAGATGAGGACATCTCGCGTTTTTTAAGTGGGGTAGAATGTAAGATTCCTCTCCCAACCCCCTTTTTGATGTCTAGTATCTTCCCCTGTAATCAATCCCTCTTCAGAAATATAAAGACCTTGTTTCTAACTGTTTTAACCTAGAGAGAGAAAATATTCTAGAGAGAGAATATTCAGATTTTGAATATTTTTGGATAGAAAAATATCTCATATAATTAAGATGAATTCCCCTGAAATAGAAATTCAAAAAGAATTTTCAAATGTGCAATTGGAATTAATTAGAAATAGGTATAAAGAACCTTAGTCTAAGGGTCTAGATTTTCAGAAATCTTTAGACTATGGTCCAATTAAGGTTCCTATGGGCCAATAGCATCAATACATGTGTAGGGAGGAGATAAATCCAATTTGTAAAAAGAAGATACCTAAAAATGAGTAAATGCTCACATAAGGTGAAGAGTTGAAAATGTACAAGGTTTATTAGTAAAAAACTATGAGCAATATTAAAAATATGAGATATTTTGGGTATCCAAAAATGAGTAAATGCTCACATAAGATGAAGAGTTGAAAATGTACAAGGTTTATTAGTAAAAAAACACATATGTAAGGAAGGGGAGTTCTTTAAAGGAGGTGCATATTTCACATAAGATGAAGAGTTGAAAATGTACAAGGTTTATTAGTAAAAAAAAAACTATGACACATATGTAAGGAAGAGGAGTTCTTTAAAGGAGGTGCATATTTCACATAAGATGAAGAGTTGAAAATGTACAAGATTTATTAGTAAAAAAACTATGACATATGTAAGGAAGGAGAGTTCTTTAAAGGAGGTGCATATTTCACATGCTTGAATGAGTTTTAAACTCATAAAAATTGAGATATTTCATCTCTCCTCTCTCCTCATTCAAGTCTAGTTCCAAAAAGTTAGCTTAACTGACCTAAAAATGGTCAAAAAGTGACCAAACTGACTTGGAAAATTCTAGAATCAGTTTGTTTGGTTAGGAGCTCAAATTTTCCTATAAATAGAAGCCTCCCCTTGTTGAAAAAAATATAGTGTCTTATGCATTGTTACTCTACTCCACCTAAGCCAAGAACTGTGAATTCTTTAATAATTCACTAGTTTTTGACACTTCTCTCTTTCTTCAATCCCCATTGGTGGCTCTGTTACCATATTATAGTAGTGATGTGTGTGAACACACTTAGGACCGCCGGGGCACTTTTTCCCTCACTAGGAGGTTTTTTCCCCCGTGCATTGTATATACGCCCATTATCTTCTAGGGCTTGTTATCTTTCATTTTTGGCACTCATAATACACTACTGTGTTGTGCTCAAGCTTCCTCATCTTCTTGAAGTTGTGTGTGCATTCCTGCAACCCTAATTCCAACAATTGGTATCAGAGCAGGCTTCCTCCTCCCGGGCAGCATCACCGGCACCTGCCGCTTCATCTCCTCCGATTGCAACGAGGTTTCACGAGCGTCTGCAGGTTAGTATATGCCGTGGGAGAGCCCGTAGGGCTTGGTCGTTTCAGAATTTTGATCTGAAGTCATTTCGCCCTCCGTTTTTGCATTCCAAGTACTGCGCAGGCAAAATCGTCCTACTGTGCAGATTTTCTGTCAAGATTAAAATCTGCAGGACAGGTGCCCATTCGTCTGTTTTGGGCTGTGCTATATAGCACAGGTCGATTTTATACAGGTTTACCTCTTGCAGACAGCATTTACATCTAGTAGTACAGTCATTGGCCATGGCTGACAACAATGATGTATTCCGCATGTTGGCTGCTGAGGATAAGTTGGATGGCACCAACTATCCATTGTGGGCATATATGATGCGACATGTATTGGTAGCAAAGGGGTTATGGAATATTGTGCAGGGTATTGATGCACGTCCTATTGTGGCTGGAAATGCTGCAAACACATCAGAAACAGGTACTGTTGATGATGGTGCAGGCACAAGTGCTGTAGCAGCTGTTCGAGAACCACCACTTTCAGCAGAGCAGATTCGTTGGGATGGTAGAGATGCGCAGGCTCATGCCTTGATTGCGCTGTCTGTCAAACGTACCATTATCCCACATATTCGCTCCTGCAGGACTTCTAAGGATGCTTGGGATGTACTTGCCACATTGTATCAGGCAAGAAATGAGGCTCGTGTTGCTTACCTCCGAAAACAGTTGGAGAATGAGCATATGAACGAAGGTGATTCTATGGATAGCTTTTTGACAAAGATCAAGGATTTCAAAGAGCAGCTCATTTCTGCAGATGAAATCCTGTCAGACAGTTCACTTGTGCAGACTGTTTTGAATGGTCTACCAGATTCTTATCAGGGTTTTGCTTCCACTCTTCGCTTGATGATGAAAGGCAATCCCAATGCCTTATCATTTGAGGAGTTAGTTTCTGTTTTGCTGCAAGAAGACCAGTCAAGGCAAAACAGGAATAATATGCGTGTCGCAGATCAAGCTTTCGGTGCTAGTCAGAGAAGCGGGAAAGGTAAAGCTGGCTTTTCTTCTAGTAAGCAGAAATCTGCAAATGCTGCGCAACCAAAGAAGGAAGACAAAGATGAGAAGAAGGGTGACAAACAGAAGACATTTTGCAAGTACTGTAAGGGAAATGATCATGTCATCAAAGCGTGTCCTAAGCTGGCTGCGAAAGAGGCTAAGAAGAAAGAGGCTGGTATGGCTGTTGCAGATGCCTCTCCTTCTAACAATGAATCTGCTAATGTTGTGCTAGATACAGAATGGGCATTCAATGCGCAGTGCAGTTATGACCCATCTTTGCATGACACATGTATGTCTGCAGTAGATTCAGATGTATGGTACTTTGACAGTGGTGCCACTAAGCATATCACCTCGCAGCGCAGTTTATTCACTTTCCTTGAGTCTGCTCCCACAGGGAATACTGTCACTTGTGCCAATAACTCCTCTTATCCCGTTAAAGGAGTTGGACAGATTGTGCTGAATGTTGCAAATGGCAACACCTTTACACTTTTTGATGCATTGTATGTGCCAGGGATCAAAAAGAATCTGCTGTCAGTCTCCGCATTTGCCAAAACAGGTTTGGTTGTAAAATTTGTGGATGACAGATGTACTGTTCATGATCTCTCTTGTGGTGACATCATTGTAGCATCTGGTTCACTATGTCGAGGGCTGTATAAGCTCAATATGGATGGCAAATGTGTAGAGGATTCAGCATGTGCTATTATGGATACGCAGGCTATTTCAAATGCAAAACTGTGGCATGCACGTTTTGGTCATCTGAATTTTGCAAGTTTGCTGCGCCTGCAGAAATCTGAAATGGTGTCTTCTTTGCCTAAGCTTGAGGCACCTGTCAAGCATGTTTGTGAGGGCTGCATATTGGGTAAAATGCAGCGTGCTTCCTTTCCCAAAGATGGATCAGTGAGAGCTGAACGCAGATTGCAGCTTGTTCACAGTGATGTTTGTGGTCCCATGCAAACTCCATCATTTGGAAACTACCTTTACTTCGTGACTTTCATTGATGATTTTACCAGGCATGCATGGGTATATCCTTTGAAGGCAAAGTCCGAAGTGTTTTTGTGCTTCAAACAGTTTTTGGTTATGGCTGAAAATGTGTCAGAAAGTAAGATGGGCACCCTCCGTTCAGATCGAGGGGGGGAGTATATGTCTTCAGAATTTAATGCATTTCTGGCTGAGCGTGGGATAAAACACCAATGTACAGTGCCGTATACACCACAGCAAAATGGTGTGGCTGAGAGAAAAAACAGGTCTCTCATGGAAATGGCAAGATGTATGGTTAAGAGTCAAAGTCTACCACATGGTTTTTGGCTTGAGGCTGTCATGTGTGCCACTTATGTACTAAACAGGTGTCCCACCAAAGCATTACAGGTTGTCACTCCATATGAGGCTTGGCATGGCCGCAAGCCATCTGTTGGCCATTTACGTGTTTTTGGTTGCCTGGCATATGCATTAGTGCCTGTGCAACATCGCAGAAAATTGGATGACAAAGCTGTCAAATGTATTTTTGTTGGATATAGTGCTGAGAGCAAAGGCTATCGTTTGTATCATCCACAGACAAAGCGCATTTTGGTTAGCCGTGATGTTGTATTTGTGGAAGATGCAGTTCAGCCCTTGGTTTCATGTACTAAGGAGACAGATATCAGCTCACGTGATGTCTATGATACATTGTTGCCTCTTTTCAGTGGTGCACAGTCAAGTGCAATACCTCATGAGGCAGTTTTTCAGCCTATGCAGGTTTTAAATGATGGCACAGATCAGCCTATATCTGATGCAGATGTGCATGATGCACTTGAGGATGAGAGACAAGAGATTGAGGGCTCTAGGAATATGCCTAGATGGCTGGTGCAGACTTTGCGTGACAGCAAGTTGGATGCCCCTTTGTCTAGTCGCACTCGTTCTGGCTCTCATGGTGCCTCTTATGCATCAGATTGTTATGCATTGGCTGTTTCTAGTATGTGCGATGAAAGTGAGCCTGTTTCATTTGATGAGGCACAAAGTTCAGAAAATTGGATGGCTGCTATGCAAGCAGAATACGATGCTATTATGAAGAATGGTACATGGTCTTTATGTGACTTGCCCCCTGGCAAGAAGGCCATTGGCACTAAGTGGGTATACAAATTGAAGCGTAAGCCTGATGGCACAGTGGATCGCCATAAGGCTAGGCTTGTTGCAAAAGGTTATGCTCAAGAGAAGGGCATTGATTTTGATGAGACTTTTGCTCCCACATGTCGTATGACCACTGTTCGTAGCATCTGTGCATTAGCAGCTCATAATGGTTGGAATGTACATCAGCTGGACATAAAGACTGCGTTCTTAAATGGAGATTTGCATGAGGAGGTGTATGTATCGCAGCCTCGTGGTTTTGTTCAAAGAGGGCAGGAAAACAAAGTGTGCAGGTTAAAAAAGGCTTTATATGGTTTAAAGCAAGCTCCACGAGCTTGGTATGAAAAAATACATGCATATTTGACTGCACATGGGTTTCAGAATAGTCCAACAGAAAGCACTTTGTATGCTAAACGTGTGGATGGTGTACATCTAATCATTGCTCTCTATGTCGATGACATGCTGCTCACAGGACCAAATGAGAGTCATATTGCTGATTTTAAGGCTGATTTGAATGCCTCTTTTGAGATGTCAGATTTGGGGCATTTGCATCATTATTTGGGGATACAATTTAAGCAGTGTGATGGAGGTATTGCTTTGTGTCAGACAAAGTATATTGAAACATTGTTGCGGAGATTTGGCCTTGAAGACTGCAAGCCTATTGCTACTCCAATGGAGACAGGTTTGAAGTTGAGTCTTCATGATGCTGGAGATCACTTTGATGTCACACTCTATCAGACAGCTGTTGGTTGCCTCATTTATGTATGCATTACGAGGCCAGACATTCAGTTTGCAGTCTCACAGGTGAGCAGATTTATGCATAGCCCAGGCATTAAGCATTGGCAGGCAGTGAAGCGTATCTTTCGCTATTTGAGTGGTACTCGGCATCTTGGGTTGTTTTATCCCAAGGGGGGATCATTGCCGCCAGATTTACATGCTTTTTCAGATTCTGACTGGGCTGGTTGTTATGACACACGCGTGTCCACGAGTGGTTTTTGCTTCATGCTTGGAAGCTCATGCATATCATGGTTGAGCAAGAAGCAGCCTACTGTGGCCACTTCTAGTTGTGAAGCTGAGTACAGGGCAGCTTTCACAGCTACGGTTGAGTGTGTGTGGCTCAGACGCCTTATGGCTGATTTGGGTGTTGGGCAGCCATCTGCCACCACCATCTTCACTGACAGTCAGAGCGCATTGGCAGTTGCGCGGAACCCAGTGTTCCATGCTCGTACGAAGCACATTGAGGTGCACTACCATTATGTCAGGGAGAGACTCTCTGCAGGAGAGATCAGTTTGGCTTATGTGCCAACACAGGATAACCTTGCAGACCTTTTCACAAAGGCTCTGCCTCGTGAGAAGTTCGAAGCTTTTCGCAAAGCTTTGGGCTTACTCCCTTTTGTGGATTCGTCCACATAGCTAGACACTTCCCTATACATGAGTGCTAGCTCTTGTTCACCGCATCACTCCAGGGGGGATTTGTTACCATATTATAGTAGTGATGTGTGTGAACACACTTAGGACCGCCGGGGCACTTTTTCCCTCACTAGGAGGTTTTTTCCCCCGTGCATTGTATATACGCCCATTATCTTCTAGGGCTTGTTATCTTTCATTTTTGGCACTCATAATACACTACTGTGTTGTGCTCAAGCTTCCTCATCTTCTTGAAGTTGTGTGTGCATTCCTGCAACCCTAATTCCAACAGGCTCCATCAACATACTAAACCAATTGATTGGTTGGGGTCCTCTACCGTGAACAAAGAATCAAGCAAATTATAAGATAAGTATAGTGAATTATGATCTTTTCTATAATTTCTCAATGATTCTCTCTTCTCAACCCCTCTCAAGCTTGAGAAGTTTAATTGGTATGGTTTTTGAAATGCTATTGAAGTTAATTAATTAATGATAGTAAAGAATTACATAAAATTCTATTTATGTTTAATTCTAATGGTTTTTCTCTCTCTCTCTCACTTAAGAAATGGTCATACTCATGACCCATTCTCAATCCAAATGAAGCTTTTCATAAAGCTTTTTCTTAATCCAAGATTAATCTATGCTTGAGAATAAATTAATAGTTTTTCTATGCTTTTAGTTTATGATTATTTTTTATTTAATCTATTAAGGGTTAATGATCCAATTAGGGATCACTCTAATCATTCCCTTAAATATAATCTATCTTTTAAAATAATTGAGATTTATTAGTTATAGTAGTGGAGCTATGGTAAAATTTTATAAAATTTTACTCATAAAATAATTTTATTCAAAGCATGAAAAGAGGATTTCCTACCATATTCTAGGAATTATCATCCTAGATTAATTGAAAGAATTCATGAGAATCATGAGAAAATTAAATTTTTATATTATGCATAAAGAATAAATTTTTATATCAAAAGTATTACTTTTATCATGCATAGAAGTATGCATAATGAATAAATTTTTATATTAAAAGTGTTTTTATTTTCATGCATAGAAGTATGCATAATAGATAAAATTTTATATCAAAAGTGTTACTTTTAGCATAATTAAATTTCATGCATAGAGGTATGCATAAAAGATAAATATTTTATTATAAAAGTGTTACTTTTAACATAATTGAATTTCATGCATAAAGGTATGCATAAAAGATAAATATTTTATTATAAAAGTGTTACTTTTAACCTAATTGAATTTCATGCATAGAGGTATGCATAAAAGATGAATATTTTATTATTTTATTATAAAATTATAAAGAAAAAAAATGATTATTTTATTATAAAAAGTTATTTTCATCATATTGAATTTTGTGCATAGAAATAAAAAAAATAAATAAATTATTATTTTATTATAAGAATATTACAGAAAAAAAAAATTATTTTATTGTAAAAGTGTTACTTTTATCACAATTGAAATTCTTGCATAGAGGTATACATAAAGGATGAGTTAGGATGTGATAAGATGAGTTAGGATGTGATAAGAGGTGTATGAGATGTGATAAGATGAGATAAGATGTATATGAGATGAGTTAGGATGTGATAAGAGGAATGAGGAAATGGTGTATGGATGTGTATGTATGGATGTATGCATGTAGATGTGAGTGTGAATGTGGATGTATGGATGTATGCATGTAGATGTGAGTGTGAATGTGGATGTATGAATGTAAATGAGGATGTCGATGTAGATGCATGGATGGGATGTGGATGTATGCATGTAGATGTGAATGTAAGCATATAGATGTGGATGTATGAATGTGAATAAGCATGTAGATGTGGATGTGAAAATAGATGCATGGATGTAGATGTGGATGTATGGATGTGGATGTGGATGTGGATATATGTATGGATGTGAATATATGATATGTGATGTGAAGGAATCTGAAGTGATGAGATGGAAAATGATGTGATGGGATGAGTACACATATAACTGGAATGTGGAATAAGCAATGTGGATTGATGAGGGATAATGTGGAAAAATGAGAGTTAATATAGAAACTGTATTTTGTGACTGTTTGTAAATGCTGTTTGTAAATGACTGTTTTATGTCAAGATTGCTGGGAAAGCATTGTGACCATCTTGTGATTAAGGTCGTGGAGACCTAACTGATAAAGTTACAACTGCTGACGGAGAGTCAATGAAGGACGTCTCGCGTAGCAAGGTCGGCCGAGGTCTTGACCAGACTCGGTGCGATTAAAATGGTGAGCTTCCGGTACAGTGGATGAGGGGCCAAGGAAGCGGCCTATGAGTGAAGCGCTAGGTCACCTGCGAAGGATCCTAGAGGGTGCTGACCATACGGTGCTCGGGCTCTGGGTCGCCTAGGATACCCATGCGTGCGTCGAGGAAGATATTGGAACAGAGTTGGAGTTGTTTTCTGAAATCGGGCATGGATCTGGTTGATTGACCTTGCTGGTCTTCAATGGATGAGTCCATGGCTCTTTATATGGATCTGTTGGTTGATCTTGCTGATCTTCAACGAGAGTCCATCTTGATAAGTGATTATACTGCCGAGTATTATGGGCTAGGGATTAGGAAACGGCCCCTGAGTGGACAGGTGGTGAGCGTCCTAGTTGCCAATGATGCCATAGATACTCTGATGAAGGAATGATGGGAAAATTTAAGAATCAACCGGATAAATTGGAAGATTGTGATCAGTGATACTATGGTTTTATTAAAGGATTGTTTTAAACTGGTTGAATCTGTGAAAAGGCAATTTCATATTGGGTATGTGAGTGGTGTGACTAGTTTTATTTTGTATGAACATCCGGCTAGGGGGCCTTGGAGCTCTTTTCCTTGGTACCCGGGACAAAACCTAACCAAATTCTTTATTGGATCCCATCACTACAGTGGTTGGGCGGTTGGCTAACCCATGGGATCGGATGGGGTTAGGCTGGACTGATGGATCCGTAAATCGAGACTCAAACTTCTGTTTTTACGATAGAAAAAAAATAAATCCCGGACAGTAACTGTTCTATGGATAGGAATCAACGGCTGTGCCTCTTGAATGGGAAAAAAAGCGTTGATCCCAATGATCCAAGTGCAAGTTTCTTCCTTGAACTGACCAAGTATCTTATAGATGTAATTGGATCATCTCGATCAGAAATGATCTTGACTACGTTAGAGTAAAAAGTTATCCTGGTGGAATCGCCCATGCTTTCCGGTAAAGGAAGTTTTTCCGGGTTTGGTTTTAGAACAACCGACGGATTAGTCTCTTATCCGGATATCCGTGGGTGAGGCCCCGAGTGTGGACCCCTGTCCCACGCGAGAAGTGCTACTTCCGCTACTAGTAACCGAATCCGTTGCTCGGTAGAAACAGGGATCTTACAGAACACATCTGCATACTCACTTGACCACTCTAGTTCTTTAGCCTTGCATTTTATGTCTACTGAATTCATCTTAGCGACATAAACAGCTTGTCTCTTTTTGAGCCCTTTTAACAATTTAGAAGCCTTGACTAATTGCAACACTAGGGATCTAGAAATTCCAGTTCCTTGAACTTTATTCTCGTGAAGGTCAAGGAAAGAGATGGTTCCATTGTAACAATGAATGTCAGCCTGATTCTTATGGAGCCAATCCATTCCAAGGATTCCATCATAAACTCCCAAGGATAGGACTCTGACTCTGTTCCGTTTCCATCAAGACTAAACTGAATAAGGTCTATCTCAAGGTGTGTGAAACGAATCTTTCCACTGGCCAATTTCACTTGCCTAGGCTTCCTTGAATTTTGATTTAGGACTAACTTACGGAGACATCCTGGGGAAATAAAAGAATGAGTACTATCTGAATTAATCAAAAGCTTGAATTGCTTTCCCTCGTACTCTGCTGGAGTCTAGAGGACTGAAAATTGATGGTTATTCCCCCGATGCTCAATTACGGCATAGATGTATCCTTTTTCTTCCTCCACTTCCTCAGCTATAGTGACAGCTCTAGCTGCTACATTCTGAGGTGGAACTCTCTCTTTGGTTTCCCCAATTCTAGGAGGGAGTTCAGAGACTGCATTTTTGCATGGAGGCTGTAGGGGGGGCTGAGCTGGCACTCTTTTGGGGTTACTGTTATATGTACATTATGTGTGCTATGTTATATACACATTATGTGTGCATATACTAGGAGGCTAACCCACATTAGACTTGTGAGCATGGGAGCATGGGAACAAGCTCTAGTGGAGCATGGGTTAGGACTAACCTTAAGGTTTAAGGTTAGGGTCAGGCATCCAAGGGTCACACATGAGGAATGGAAAGTCAAGAGTCACTTGAGGGCCCTCCTATATAATAGGGGTATGGGGCACACTCAAGGGGGAGGCTAGGAAGCTTGAGGCTTATGCTATGGTCTCTTGTGTAGAGATCCATATCTATTCATCTACCATTTCACACTATAGCTACATGCTATTGGATTGGAGTTATACCTCTTGATGGTATGGGACATCAAGGTAGAGGTATGATATATTTCATTTATGATTCATGTGTGCATCCCTTGGGCTCGGGGGTGGTTGGGTGGTTGAGTTTATGCCTGATTTATGCATGTTTATGCATAACAATTATCTAGAGAGATCTTAGGGTTTTAACAGTGGTATCAGAGCAATCTCTATTTAATTGTTGTTGATTTTTTTTAGTAAATTTTAATATTTACTAATAAAATGTTATCTTTTGTTGATTTGTGTTGATGAATTGCACGTGGATCATTGTTATGGTGATTGGAACATGTGTAACTACAATTCAATGGACGAATCGACGTTGCGGGAAAATTCCGTGAGTTAATGCTATTTTTTCCTATTTTTAATGGTTAAAATCAAGCATTAATGGAATTTTTTACAAAAATACCATAGAGTTTATGGTGGATGTTTTTGTAGAATGGATTCCCTGAATTTCTAGAATTTTTAGAAATTTTTTTCTAAATTTTTAGGAATTTTTTGAGCATTTTTTTGATTTAAAATGTATTTTTATACATTTTTTGCGGATTTTTCCGCGGGAATGCGATCAAATTTCTGTCAATTTCTACTGAAATTCGGTAGGGGACAGCGTGTTGATGCATGAATTGCTCTCCTGTGTGCGTGGGGTTCTCTCTGCCTCTCAAATCTGATATTTCCTTCTTTTTTCCGTGGAAAAATCTCTTTAAAATGATTTTTAAGCATAAATCATAATTAATTATAATTATGATTAAAAGAAGGTTTAATTAAAAAGCTTAATTAAAGATTAAGCTAAGCTCTTGATTAACAGAGAGAGAGAGGAGATTGGAGGAGAATGATTGATATGGAGAGGAAAGGGAGGAGAGAGGGGAGAAGAGAGAGTCTCTGACTCTCTCACTTCTCCATACGCAGGCGACAGGAGGGGGGGGGGCTGCGCACAGCAGCCGGCGGAAAAAAACGCCCCCCCTTAAAAAATCAAAGTTTATTATAAGCTAATCAAAGCTTATTATTATTTTTTTCCTTTTTTTAAAAAATGAGTTTTTTATTTAAAAAAAAAGCTTTTTGAATATATTTCAGAAAAAAGCTTGAAAATAGCTTGGAAAATAACGTTTCCTCGTGCTGACATTAGATAGATGCGGGTTATTCGCATATTATTAATACGATTATACCTCGTATTAATGGATATTTATGTTTGGATTAATTCTAAACGATGTATTCATGATTTTTTACCATTATTTAGCCATTCTTTTTGGACATGTTCCTTAATTTCTTTTGATGGGTATAATTTTTGTTCAAAGTGTGTTTCACCTTTGACACTTTTCCATGATAATTTATTTTGCACTTATTTAAGTGTGGCTTGTGCTTAATTTCTTAAGCCTCTATCATGGGTTAGTTGATCGGTTTGTTTTGGTGGATTTTTATTGGATATTTTCCAAGTTTTATATGGACTCATCATGTTCTGCCTAGATCACTTGTGTCTAGGGGTTTTTCATTGAGTGTTACACACATGTGTTTCGCTTTCTTACTTTGGAGTTTTATTTGAACAACGCAATGTTCATATACTCCGGATTGATGAGTTGGCCACCACCAATTTTAATGCTTCTTTTGGCATGATTTATGTCCATTAGATGGTATGCATTGATTTTTATGGATCAACTATGGTTTTTATGGATTCGAGGAGCTTCTATGCTTTTATCCATGGTTTATAAGGATCTTTTGAATAATTACATGTGCTTTGAAGGTAGCATTTGCCTTCGTTTTTTGCACGTAATTTTAGAGTATATTTTTTGTACTCTTGTATATATTCTAACTCGGATACCTAGTTGCTTATATATCTAGGTGAGTTATTTTTCTACGCTAACTTTATTGTGTTTTGGGTAGTTATCATTAGAAAGGCGCCAATAATTCAATTTCTTTTCTAATGATGTACTCGCAGAAGGAGTTATTCCTTGATGTAGTCTCAAGTATATAGAGACAGGTTTAGTATGTGAAATCTGGATAAGGCCATCTTATTTCTTTTATACAGGATTTTATTCATATTTCCTAGACGGCATACTAGGGAGTTTCAAATTGTTAAGGTATGTATGGGTGGTATCATGGTGGAATGGGACGCTAGGGATCCCTCACATATATTATCTTATGGGATAATTTGGGCTCAAGATTGTTGCTTTGCTTACATCACTTAGCATGTTGACCTTAACATTCAAAGACAATCTTATTTTCTAAATTCACTAGAAGTTATAGTGTGGGCATTCTCTAGATAAACTTCTTTTATCTATAACCTACATGTTGTGTGATGAGGGCAATCTCATCGGCATTTTCACTTGTTGAAATCTCTTTCTTTAGAGTTCAAACAAGTTTATCTTGTGTTCGGATAAGGAAATTTGGATTTTTCCTTTGCTGGCATTTCTTTCTCTAGTTTCGTACTTTAGGTGATTTACACAATCAACCTGATAGGTTTACGGATGGACATATGTGACTCATCGAGACGTTGATGACTCTATGTTGATATGGGTAACTCGAGACGTCGATTATTCCATCTGCAGATGTGGGTATGTCGGGGCGCCGATGAATCCCTGGTTTCTGCTGTTATAATGCCATGCTTTCCTACTTTATTCCGAAAGGTTTACAACGAAAAAGTTACTTTGAATGTGAATTGTTCTGATCATCCGCAGTAGTTTGATGGGCAAACAAAGTGTATGAATCAGATTGTAGAGGATATGCTTTGTGCATGTCTCTAGAAAATCATCATATTGGGAAATATCTTCCAATGATGGAATTTGCCTATAACAGTTCTAAATTTACGGCTATTATTTTAGTCCGTGCATACTTATTTATGGGTATCAACTCAGGGCACCTATTGATGTCAGTCTTAAGGACATCGAGCTTGCTGCATCGAGGGATTTCTTGCGAGATATGCAAGAAATTCTGACCGAAGCTCGGGATTCTATCAGGAGTGCTCATGATAGGGCACGGTTTTATGCTGATAGGGGACGCTCATCTCGGTCTTTTGAACCAGGAGCGTTGGTTTATTTTAATGTTCCTAAAGATTTTCAGACTTTGTCAATGGGAAAATGCTCGAATTTATCTCCTAGATATTGTGGTCCATTTCGAGTTATATATCGGATTGGCACGGTTGCGTATGAATTAAAACTACCTCCAATTGTTAGAGTTCATCCAGTCTTTCATATCGATAGATTGAAAGGGAAACTGGGAGGTGAGGATGACACAGTTACTCCTCAAGAACTCGTTGAAGTTGATGAATTATCCTATGTTCCACATGAACCTGATAAGGTACTTGAATTCAGGGAAAGGAAACTTTGTAGTTGAATAATCCCTCAGGTTAAAATAAGGTGGAAAGATAGGGAAATTGAGAATTCGACTTGGGAGTCGGTTGAGATTGTTCAGCGCAGTTCTCCTTCTTTTCATTGCAAGAGTGCAATGTTTTGAGAGAGGGGAAGTATGTTATATGTACATTATGTGTGCTATGTTATATACACATTATGTGTGCATATACTAGGAGGCTAACCCACATTAGACTTGTGAGCATGGGAGCATGGGAACAAGCTCTAGTGGAGCATGGGTTAGGACTAACCTTAAGGTTTAAGGTTAGGGTCAGGCATCTTAGGGTCACACATGAGGAATGGAAAGTCAAGTCACTTGAGGGCCCTCCTATATAATAGGGGTATGGGGCACACTCAAGGGGGCTTGGAGGCTAGGAAGCTTGAGGCTTATGCTATGGTCTCTTGTGTAGAGATCCATATCTATTCATCTACCATTTCACACTATAGCTACATGCTATTGGATTGGAGTTATACCTCTTGATGGTATGGGACATCAAGGTAGAGGTATGATGTATTTCATTTATGATTCATGTGTGCATCCCTTGGGCTCGGGGGTGGTGGGTGGTTGAGTTTATGCCTGATTTATGCATGTTTATGCATAACAATTATCTAGAGAGATCTTAGGGTTTTAACAGTTACCCTGATTTTGACGCAAGGGACCCTGATTCGAATGATACAAAGGAGTATGTCTTTGAATTCTCGGACCCTCGCTTCCTTGGCCCGTGGAAGGAGATGGGAAATCCTTGAGCTGGTGTCCAAACCCTTGACATCCAAAGCACCTATTCTCACTTCGAAGCTCTTCCCTTTGCATTCTTGAAAGAGCCGGAGTTCCTGAGAAAGAGCTTCAAGGAAAAGGTCTTCCTTCATTCCAAAAACTTCCTGACTCCAGATTTTGGTTGGGACCTTGGTGTCTCTTTGGAGGCGGAAGGTTGGAAGAACTTCCCGGTGTCTAGAATCTCTTGAAGGATGAGGGAGCTGGCTTTGTGGCGGCAAGACTTTAACATGACGATGAAGGCTTTGGCAAAGTCTTTTGCCATTCTTATAGCTTCAGCCATAGAAACTGGTTTGGCATTCTTGACCAGGGTGTCTAGAGCTTCGTTCATTCCCCAAATGAACCTGGCCATGAGTTGCTCTTCGTCCTAGAGGTGGTGAGTACTTTAGGAGTAGAGCAAATGCCTGGTTATATTCTTCAATGGTTCTGCTCCCCTAATTTAGCTCTAAGAATTCATTCATCTTGGTTTCTAAAAATCTAGGGGGACAAAATATCTTCCTTAGATAGGCTTTAAGATCATTCCAGGATTGGGTAGTCCTATCTAGATGGTTGGTGTCGCAATGGTTTCTCCATGCCACCCTCGCTATTTCCACAATTTTCAGCCTAGCGAGAGCCATTTTGCTCCTCTCGTTCTATCCGGTGACATCAAAATATTCCTCCATGGCTTCAACCCACTTCTTTACAGCCTCGCCGAAGTTCTCCCCTTCACCTTTGAAGGGTCCTGGCTGAGTTCTGTGAAGAGCTTTGCGAACATCGGGGTCAAGCTCTTCTTCATTAGTGAGAGGATCTGGCTGACGGCCCCACACTTCCCTCGCCTTATGATTCTACCAAAAATAATACATTATTAAATTTTTATTTTGATTTCGTCCACGAGATCCTAAGACTTAAGAGGTTCAGAAAATAATTTCTTAAAAAAGATAAAAAATCTTATTGGAGATCTATGACATATGTCCGAGTAACAGATTTTACTTCATAAATTCATCATATAATAAACAATCACTTATGCAACAGGGAATTTTTTTTTCCACAAAACATTTCTTTATTTATATAAAGGTTGCAATATGTACATAGAGCATCTCAGCTCCAAAAGTCAAAATCTCCTCGAGAGAAGCATAAGACGGTGATACTGGGCTACAGACATGCCCTGATAAACTGCCAAGGGAGCTACTATCTTCTCCTTTAGGAATAAAGCGACTAAGAAGTCTGTAGATATGGCAGGAAAGTTTGAAATATCAAGGCGTAGGGTGATATAAAATAACACCATGTATCACTTTTAGCCTCATTAGAATCATGGCCAATGAGATATTTTGCCTCAGCATCACATGCTGGTCGTAAGAGGCATGGACATACTACCCTGCAAACCACTTATGCTACCGTCTGTCCACCACTGGGTGTGGGAAATATAAATCCTCGAAATGGCCTGCGAGTCTAGCTCGGCTCGTTCGAGTTGTAGCGAAAGAGATGAGATGTTCGAAGGCAAACGTAATCATATCTTGTGATTGGGTGAGATCAAGAACACGAGATATCTTGTGATTGGGTGAGATCAAGAACACGAGATAAGTGTGGAACTTTCATCTATAAAACCAAATTCTTTGATTAAAAATTTTCATTAATGAAGCTTACTAGGTTAATTCAACGGTAGTCTATTCTTTGTATTAAGAACTGGAATTAGTCACTCACGAAGTTTTTGCTTGATTTAGATCGAGAGATGGGTAAGTAGTTACTAGCCTTTTTAGAGTCGTGGTCTAACCAAATCATTCGGTTTATTTCTAACTTTGATTTCAAGGGTTTTCTTCATATAAACATCTACTGAACTTCTAACGGTAATAAAATTCCAACTTTATGAATTTCATTCTAACCATATTACTAGATTAAGAAATGGTTTTAAATGAGAAAAACGACTTTTTATGAAAATACTCTTCTTCCATTTAATCTAATTTGGGTAAATATCACTTTGGTGATTCATCCACATAAAATATCTAAAGATATTCTTTCTACCAATTTAATTGATCATTCCTAATTCTCTAGGTGGGATTATGGTGAAAATTCGTCTTTCGTCAACCAAAATTTAATTCAAATCTTTCTCTACTTAAATACCATAAAAATTCTTCTTTTAACTAAATACAAATATCCATTTTTTTAATAAGATTAAAAGTCCTCTTTTTCTCATTTAATGATTGAATTCCATATGTCATGGGAATTCCTCTTTTATCAGTTAAAAATTTCTCATGCATAAAATAAATTTATTTAAAATTTCTCTTTAAATTAAATAAAAATATTCATTATTTCAAATATGCCAAGAATTCCACTTTTACCATTTAAATGATTGAATTTCAAATGTCATGGAAATTCCTCTTTTATCATTTAAAATTTTTTCATGTATAAAATAAATCTATCTAAAACTCCTCTTAAAATTAAATAAAAATATTCATTATTCTAATATACCAAAATTTCTCTTTTTCCATTTAATAATTGGATCTCCATAATCATGGAAATTTCTCTTTTTGAATAAAATAAAATAACCAAAAATTTCTCGTTTCTTTAAATTATTTATTTATGCATAATTACTAAAATTTAGTTCCCATGAATTTGATGAAAAACATTCTCTTAGCATAGGATGTCCAATCCTAGAATATGGTAGGAAGTCCTCTTTTAGCATTATGCATAAAAATAAGATATGTATTATTTTCTAAAAATTAAATAAAAATATCTATTATTTTAATATACCAAAATTTCTCTTTTTCCATTTAATAATTAGATCTCCATTATCATGGGAGTTCCTCTTTTTGCATAAAATAAAATTACCAAAATTTTCTCTTTTCTTTAAATTAATTATTTATGCATAAACACTCAAATTTTATTTTCCATGAATTTGATGAAAATCATTCTTTTAGCATAGGATGTCCAATATGGTAGGAAGTCCTCTTTTAGCATTATGCATAAAAATAAGATATGTATTATTTTCTAAAAATTTTACCATAGCTTCGCTGCTATTACTGATAATTTTAAATTTTTCTAAAAAGAATAAGACTTTGTAATACAATTATGATAGATAAACTATCCTTAAGCTTAAATCCAAATTATGGAATTAAATCATAAATTTACCATAATTTTACTAACATGTATAAAAGCATAAAAATACTATTTTCTTAACCTCTAACTTAACAAGCTTAGAGTTTGGTTTTGAATTAAGAATTTATCAATGCAAAACATTCTTTTTCTAAAGAATTAGCCATAGGATTGACTATTCTTTTGGGAGAGAGAGATATACATAAAAAGCATTCTAAATAAGCATAAAGATTAACTTTTTGTGATTAATCATTAAAGTTCTTAGAGAAAGCTTGATTTGCATTAAAAATAACTAATTAGAAACTTCTCAAGCTTGAGAGGGGTTGAGAAGTGAAATCATTTGAGAATATTAACAAAAACCATGAAATTCCTTCTTACCTCTAGGTTTGGATTTCTTCTTTATCTAGAAGTGAAGCCCCCAAACAATCAATTGGTTTAGTGAGTTGAGAAGAAAGCTCCAAGAGTTGTTGAAGAGAGAGAGAATCTCCAATCTCTCGAAAAGTAGAGGATGTTTAAGGGATAATAGAAAATATGATTATTTTATGTAATACTAGCATGGTATAGCTTACAGATGAGAATACAAAAGAATGAGGGTCTATTTATAGGTGAGGGAGGTCACTGACTGAGTCCAACTAAGTTCTAGAATTTTCCAGCTTCAGTTTGGCTGAATTTGGATAAGATTTGGATCAGTTTAGCTTCCATTTTGATCTAGTTTGATCCAGGAGAGAGGAGACATAAAAATATCTCAATATTTTTGAATTAAAAATGCTCCCATACATGTGAAGGAGGAGCCTACCTCAAAGGTCCCCCTCTCCTTACCAAGGTGTTAAAAATTCATCATTCCTCCAAAATATCTTATTTTTTTAGTAATACCTCTTAATTTTTAACTAATAAACCTTGTACTCAGTGAGCTCTTCATCTTATGTGAGCATTTACTTAGTTTTGGATATTTTCTTTTATTTTTTAGATTTCTCTCATCTCAACACTTGGATTAATCCTATTGGCCCATAGGAACCTTAATTATTGGACCATAATCTAATTTTTTTTAAAAAATCTTGACCCTTAGGCTAAGGTCACTTATATCATTTTTAATTGATTCGTAATGCACCTTGGAGAATTTATTTTGAACTTCTATTTCAAGGAAATATATTTTTGATATTAGGAGAATTTTTATATCCAAAAATATCTCAATATTAGAATTTTTCTTCTCTGTAGGCAAAAACAAGGAAAAAGAATATTTTCTTGCATTCTGAAATAGCGAATGATTACAAGGGACTGAGGTAAAAGCTTATTCATTATTCCGGCTGAGGAGGAATCTTACATTATTTGCAGCGCCCAACGCCACTAGACCGCATCGAGTTTGGCATCGAGATGTGGTTGAGCACCATTGGAAGAGGCATCTACTAGGATTTAAGGAAATAAGGCATGATGGATTGGTGGCCCTAGTGCAACATGCGTACTCCGCATATCAAAAATTTCTTTGAGCCCACATCATCATAGTCCTTGTTTCCCTTGCAATTGTATGGTTTCACTTTGGTATGTTAGTGTACATGGTATTTGAACTGCTCTTTTCAACTTTATTTGATAATTTCCTCATTTCTAGATATTTTCCCTTCCAATATCATTGAGGAGAAGCCCATAAGGAGCCTAACAGGAACATTCTATGCCGCACAAGCGCACATTGGGAATGGTGTATTCTTTGACAATGCCCCTTTTGACCTTGTTAGTCGAAAGATTTTCTTCTACACCCACAAGTATGTAGTCCCAACACATGTCAATGGGTTTGGTAAGCTTTAAGAGATCCCCTCTCCTTCCCTCTCTAGTGTTGAATAGCCAATGCCTGATGTTTGGACTATTGTTGCTCTTAAAGAAAAGATGGCCAATGATATACATTCTTCTTTGAAGTACACAAAGGCCTCAATATCGGTTGGTCTTAGCTAGGCATGCCCTGTGCATGTGTTTGTCCACATGCTTTGGGCCATTACTTGCATACGAACGCCAACAATGTACATGTGCAAGGTGGTAGGCTATGAAGAGATTGTCAATTTGCTTGGCCAAGGGTGGGACATTAAGGAGGGGGAGCACAAAAGAGAGAATTTTAGGTGCAATGTAGTGCATTGGAGTGTCTCCTTTCGATTCTTGTGATCTCATACCACTTTGTGTACTCGTTTCTGTTATGAGCGATGGATGACAAAGAAGGGTGCATGAATACCCTTATAAGCTCAAGAGGAGGTTGTAGAGCCTATATATCTCTCTATAGGCCTACCTAATGTGAGGGTTGAGATTGTCCAAGCAAGTAAGCATTGGAGCCTTTTGAATGTCTATGATCACCTACGCATTTTGGGATTTGAGGGAATCAATAATGCTTGCTTAAATGTGCAGGGTAGGAAGGTAAGGATTGTTTGACATTTAAACCTCTGTATTTGCTCAGCCCTTTTTCTAGAGTCACTTACTATGTTGGGTGTTTGGATAGGTTGGAAGGAGGATGGAAGCAAATACCAAGGTGTCCTCGGATTGGGGGCCAGATGATGTCATCTTTGTTCAAAGAATCTAGCTATGAGTATCCACTGGAACAATTTTGTAATATCGCTCCATCCAAGTTTTTTATATAATTTTTTTTGAGATACTTTGGTATTTAAAATATGTTGTCTGGTTTCTTGAAGAGGTGGTTTTGTCTTTTAAAAAATCAATAATGTTTTTTTTGTCCAGTGTGAAATGTCCAATATCTTGTATAAATAGTACTTTGAAGGCCTTATGTGTCATTTTTCACTCATTCTCAACAGCACAAGCCACCTCCACTCTCGAGCTTTAGAGCACATGGCTGCCTATGAATGCTTCATGGACTTCCTCCGTGAGAGGAAGTTTCTAGAAGCCACACACTTGCACGTAATGTTCACTCATGTGAGATCGATTGGATCTCCACACTCCGCCTCCATGAAGAAATATTTGTGGACAAATTATCTTATATGGACCCCCACATCAAGCCACACTCTGTCTGTTTGGCCACCGATGACAAACTATGAGTGCCCTACAACCTCACAAATGGGCAATGCAATTGATATTTAAGTTCAAACACATGCAATGTTCTGATTTAAATGCATGTGAGTGTTTACAAGTGTCAAATATCAATGCCACTTATGAGTTACAACATCAATTTGTGCTCTGGATGGTTAATGACTTCTAATTACACTAATTAAGCCTTCATTATAAACGAATAGTAGTTGAAGACTTGGAGGATTCAATTAAGCTTGGGGAAATCAAATTTGATGGGATTTTACATATACCTCTTCCTGTTGATGAGATTGACTACTAATAATTACACTAATTAAGCCTTCATTATAAACGATTAGTAGTAGTTGAAGACTTGGAGATTGAGCTTGGGGAAATCAAATTTGATGGGGATTTTTGCATAGACCTCTTGCTGTTGATGAGATTGAGTGGCCCAAGCATAAAAACCAGCTCAAAATACCAAAAAGTTTCCAAAGCTAACAGAAATTAGTCGCCTGGTTTTTGGCTTACTGTGACGCAATCAGTGGACCATTTACCATGATATTTGATATGTAGGGTCCTCATACCACTCCTAAACTAGTTCTAAGATGGATTGCCCTAATTATGAGCACAAACGACGAGCGAAGCAAAATAATAAATAGCACATTTTCATGATTTTTTGGGCTGCTGACAACGCGATTTGGCAATTACTTCAGGTTATAGCTTATAAATACCATAAGGAAGAGGCCCCTAAAGTGTCAATACAACACGCTCTATGTTTCCGTTGATTAAGATTTTGAATGTAAAATTAGAAGTTATAGAGAGAATGGTTTAGAAAACCAAATTTTTCCTTTTTTAACAATGTTTATTTTACCCTAAGTTGTTATTATCAATAGATATTGTAAATAATATGGAGGTTTAATGTATTAGAAACCATTGATATAGATTTCAATGTTATTGATATATAGTAGTCCCATGTTATAATGAGGGTGATATTGATACCCTATTTAGATATCAATGTTATTGATATATAGTAGTCCCATGTTATAATGAGGGTGATATTGATACCCTATTCAGATATCAATGTTATTGATATAGTAGTCCCATGTTATAAAGAGGGAGATATTGATAGCCTATTCTCAAAAAACAAATGGCTATACACTTTTTAACATGCTCTTTGAGTTTTTTATGAGTAAAGTTTTAATACTAGATCCCACCATCACGCTAGTCATTGAAGGTTATTCGTCTCCCTTGGTAAAAGGCATAAACAAGTGTCGCCTTATAGAAACATAGACTATATTTGCCATTGGATATAGAATAGGAGAATGATTTCATGAGTCGGGGTAAATATCTACACAATGTTAGGGAGCTTTTAGAGTGAACTCGAGCAAATCTGTCTATAGAGTTAGAGTTGGATGTAGAATAGGAGAATGATTTCATGAGTGTTGGTAAATATCTACACAATGCTAGGGAGTTGAATGTTTGGAGTAAAAAACTCGACCAAATCTCTCCATACACGGTGTAAGGGGCGAGGCCCGAGTGTATTCGGAGACTGGTGGTATTTTTTGGGAGGTCAAATGGCTTTGTATACAGGTATCCTTTGGACATTTTGGACAGTATGTGGGGTTTTAGGAAACGGTTGAGTTCTGCGAGAGCCTGGCGAGCGCCCCCGCGAAGAGGGCGTTGATGTAGGTTGCGGGCTCGAGCTGCTGGGAGTTGGACCGCACGTCATGGAAGCCGTCACGTTTGTTGGGCCCGCCCACGATGGCGCCCACCGCCACGTTAGGATTGGGCGCAGCTCGGTTGAACCACAGCCGGAACCCGTCTTTGCATTGAAGCCTGTCGTCCGACATGGTAGACGTAGCAGAAGCCCGTATGGATGCTCCGCGATGGTGGGCTTGCAGCGGATAAGCCCTCCCAAAACCCACCATGTAGGAAATTCCTAGCGGGTTCTTCCCCAGGACATAGTCCACCTGCAGGTCGAACAAAAAAAAATCCCACCGGTATCCCTCGCGTTAGTCACCCGATCGACCGTACTGCGGATCTATAAACTAGAAAACAGCATTATTCGACCTGGTCTTGGGCGAAGCCAAGAATTTCTTGTGGCGAATACTCTTTACTTCCACAGGTTATGGAGCTTTGGCTGAACTGCGATAGATAGTTTGAGTACACTCCCGCCAAGAATGCTGCTCCGCCAGCGTATTGTGTGTTCGCACCTGCTCTGAAGTAGAGCAAACCACCTGTTTCGAAGATAATGGCAGCGCCGATCAGGTGTTTGCAGGCCGATGACACTGCACATGCACGTGATGAGAACAATCGAGACATTTATCAATGCGCACCTGGAGTTCTGGGTACTTGGGTGACGTTGTTGCCGGGAAGATTTGCGCACATGAAAAAGTCTGCCCTCGATTTAGCAAGTTGAAGTGTATCGTCTCCGTCAAAGTACATCTGTAGGGATCAGGAGTCACACATCATTAGAACCATCGTCACAGTGCAGAGCGTCTGACATTTACTACTAGAAGACTTTTGGGAGAAGCTTAATAGAGTGGATTAAGTAGGCCATTAAACATGCTGATTTACTTTGGATAATAAAACTGCAAAGCCAGCGAACTTGTTGTCCCAGCTGAATTCGTTAGCCTCGGCAGCGCTGTGTAGAGCATTTCGAATGTAGCGTAGGTAAGCTGGTTTCCTGGTAGCCTTGAGGAGCCAAGCCGCAGCCCACAGAAGCTCGTCCTGTCCATGAAGTACATAACAACCACATCAATTGTAAGTACTTGGACATGGCTGTCGCAGCGCAGAAATAAATAAGCTCAAGATGTCGTCGACGTGACGCTTACATTGTAGCCCGAATAGCTGCAATAGAATGGGCATTCAGCGGTGTAGGAGGCACGGTAGCGGTCCGCGAAATGGAAGAGCTGTGTACGATGAGCCAAACATATGAAAAACGTTAAATGGACGGCCAAACATATTAAAAAGTCGATCATTATAAGATGAGCCAAAGTTTATATTCTTTACGTAAGCCTTGAAGATTATATAGGAATCTATAAAGAGAGACGGAGAGAGAGATCAAATAAATATGATACCATGGCAGCCCTGTCGAGCAGCAGAGCGGAGTAGTTGGCATCAACGGCTTGGAAGACGAGGGAGGCAGAGGCTAAGGCGGCAGCGGTCTCTGCAGCCACTTCCGTGCCAGGGCTGGAGGCGTTGATCTGCGAGGCGGTGCGGGGGGTGTCCATGCTCTCGGGCCTCTCCCAGCATTCGTGGTCCGCAATGGCGTTGCCAACCTATGTATGTATGTGTAGACATTAATTAAATTATGACGATTGATCCAACCCCTTCGTCGCTCGAATCGAAGAGAATATGGATGACGCACCTGCACCCACAGCCGCATCGGCACCGTGCTGGCCTTGAGGAAGTAGTCCGTTCCCCATCGAATGGCCGTCCGGACGTTATCCAGCTCCCCCGCAGCCACGAGGGCGCCTGCGTTCTCCAAGGCCCCCCACGAAAGCACCGTGACAGTGAAGGCCATGGGAAACCCGAACTTAACATTGTCACCCGCGTCGTAGTACCCTCCCGTCAGGTCCACCTGCATCAAGTATAATTCCAACCTAGGTGATTTTGCTGTTAATTTGTAATTAATTATGCAGTAGACGCTTAATTTCTTCTTTATACAGCTATCCCGTGGTTGCTCTTACCCTCTCCCAAGCACCCTCGACGAGCCTCCAGTCTCTTACCGGCACGTAAAAAGAAGCAAGTTCTTACCTACTGCAAGCGCATACATGCGGCCATACATTTCACTTACCCCACCCCACGCTTGATAGGCTCATACAAATGCCGTGACTATATAATAACTGCGTTTTTAGAGTAACATGCTGCACCTAGCACGGAGATGCCTGTATGCTTACGTTGTAATCTCTGCCATCAAGGAGAGCTGAGTTCCCTCTCCACGTTACTCTCTGATCGGGTGGCAGCTCCCCTGAGCGTTGGCACTCGAAAAAGAGGATGGATTTAGAGAGGGCATCGATGTAGTTGAGAGAGGTACTGGCTGCGGCGCCGACAGCACGCGGAGAAAACAACGTATAAGCTAGCATCAACATCTGAAGTACGGTGGCGGTGCCGATGATGATGGCCATACTGTCTTATTATAGCGGGTGCCAAGTGGTTCTCTCTGACCAACAAGCGATTATAACTTCGAAAGGGCTGGGCTATCGACGTTTACTAGGTGTTGGGATGGTGCTGCGTAAAGATGTATGGGTGGATAAGATAAAAGGTGTAAGAGGTGTGGAAAGTTCAAGGCCAGCGTCTGTATATATGGGCCTCTCGGAGCACGAGGGGGCGATGGTTGAGGAATAGAAAAGACGGCCGTTGTTGAACAAACCGCTGCGTCGGAGGTGGTGGTGGAAACAAGGGGGAAGGAAGTTACGTATTTAGAGAAGTCATCCAATCGCTGGCAAACTAATAATAAACTAAACAAAGCAAAAAGTGAAAAGCGCGAGCGAAAGAGAGGAGAAATCACGGGGCAACCTCTAGTCATTCAACCCCCGTTATCACTTGCCTGCTTAACAGCCGGAGTTCCTCGCAAATTATCAATTCATGTTCAATCAATCCTAGGCCTTTGCAGCGCTTAATTAGTTATAGTTATCCCGTGTAGGCAAAGCATAAGCATTCATTGACGTGTCAAGCAAATCCGCATCCCGTGAAACGTAATTAAAATCGTCCACGCTTAAACTACGTCCAAGCATGGACTTAAACATTACCTAAGCTTTTTGAACCCCTCATATACCTCCCTTGCTCACACGTACGCTTCCAAGTATTCTCAACGGCGCATTTGTGGCCTGCGTCGTGGGCACAGGACCAGAGTCAAACTTAGAGGTTTCACATGAAGGCCCATACGCATACAGCTCTGCCCGATTTAGAGACTAAAAAAAACACGATTCTCACGGTCAGTTGGTAATGCTGCTTAGTAAGCACACAAATATTTTGCCTCATATTTCTTAATTAAATTTAACTACACGCATCATTTAGAGCACATTAAGAAGATAAAGATCGTATAACATTTAATAATTAAAACTATCGAAAATACATTTATGATATGTACACTATATTCAAAAACAGGAATCTTATCCTAAACCATGAGTTCTTAGTATCTAGCCGTCATTGTGGTTCATGGTTGGATAAGAAAAATTCTTCCAATCTCTCTTCTTTTTTAAAAATTGCATCCTTCCTATAAGTGTAAATTATATAAGCATCAATGTAAGCGTCATGCCATCAATCACAATTTAAAAAAATAACTAAACATAGTATTAGCACTACTCATCACTATCTCTTCTAATTTTATCTCCTGTCACACATTTTAATTGTTTTCGCCCCTTACAGCTCCATCCTCCACTCTTACATTTCTATTATTTTGAGGCTTGACAGTTCCATCACTTTTCGGTTGTTGTACATGGTCACAGTTCATAGTAACATGATCCTAAAACACACAAAAAAAAACTAACACAAGTGAAATATTGTTTACAAAAACAAAGAGGTTACAAGTTTACGAGTTACTTATCATTGCTCGTCACCAAGAAAGATCTCCATAAATAATAATCCATCCTTCTTCATACACCCTTTCAAAGAGGCTTCTCACTGCTTGCAAAATCCTTATCCACCTTGTGTTTATATCATCCGAGCACAAGTTACCATGTGGGTGTCCTTGGTGGCAAAGTTGGCATCCATAGAGATGCTTGTGATTAATATAAAATTCTGGAAAGAAACCAAAAGAATACTCTAATTATGTACATGGAAAAGAATACTCTAATTAAAAGTACTAAGGTGTTGAAATTAAGACACTCTAATCAAGATATGGTAGAGAATCATGCAAAAGCATAGTTTGATTACATTCTCCAATGACTATGGAGAATGGTACTAGTGCCATTCTCTCCTATGGGGTTATGGAGAATGACACTAGTGCCATTCTCCCCTAGACTATGGAGAGAGTGGCACTATTGCCATCCTCCCCCATGGGGTTATGCAAAATGGCATTATTTCCAATCTCCCCCATGGAGACTATAGAGTGAGAATGGCACTAGCACTAGTGACATTCTTCGGAGAGTATAGAGTGTGAATGGCACTAGTGCTATTCTCCCTCATAGGGTTTTGGTGAACAACACTAATGACATTCTTCGAAGAGTATAGAGTGAGAATGGTACTGGTGCCATTATCACCCAAGGGGTTATGGTGAATGACACATGCCATTAAACCCCTTGCAGAAGAATGGTAGTAGTGACATTCTAGTCTCCTTGGGGGAGAATGACAATAGTGTCATCCCTTGGGGAAGAATGTCAATAGTGGCATCCCTTGGGGAAGAGAGGCACTAGTGCCATTCTCCATATGGAGTGAAGAAGCATACTCTAAATAGAACATGGAAAAGACAAGTGCAAACATTTGTATAACAACAAAAGGTAGAATTTATCACTCACGTCCTAGTTTAGATAATGACAAGGCCCTACACTAGCTTGCGTGGTCTCCTAAAAGCAATCCGTTTGTGCCCTAAGATGTTGTAATATGCCTGGTTCTTCATAACAGGCTATGCCTCCATGTAACACATTGATGATATCTTGCAAATTACCTCTATTGGAGAATCGACCATTATGTGAGCCCTTCTCCTCATGTAAAACCCTTTTATTGAGAAATTTCCTCTCCCACCGCTTGACTTATGTGAAGAATTTACTACATAGATGGCAAGGATCCAATATGTATACTCCCTTAACTTTACCTTGTCCTTATGCATGGGATTATTTGTCGCTTTGTGGAATAACATCACATAAGCACATGTGGCTGGATGATTTGACATCATGGCAAAATGCTTCACTAGGTCATTTATATAGCTAATAGTTAATGTTCTTTACACGTATTGACTTCGTGTCTTAAAACAATTCACAATTGGAATGGAGACTTCATATTCAATCCCAAATAGAAACTACTATGAATACTCCATTAACTCTGTCATACTTTAGTGTCCTGTTTCTCACCAAAACTTTGGAATTTTTTGGGGAACCTAGAAACAACATTTCTACACCTTGTTTCAACCATAGGTCGGTTAAAAGTCAAAAAATAAAGGGGATTTTTCATGATGTCAAAACACAAGCTATATTAGAAATTTGACAAAAAACTCTAACTTGAAATTTGAAGCTGTTTTGTAAAAAATCCCATAAAATGCCTATAACTTCTTGAATAAATCATGTTTTTCATGTTTGTTGTAAAAGTCAATTGGTAGAACTTGGGGTTTCAAAACAACACAATCTCCTTTAGGTCCTAGTTCCTAAGCTACTTGTGAACTATAACAAAAATCTCATAATTACCAAGATGCTGAAAAAGAGAAAAATTTTGGCCTTCCAAAGGTACTTCCACAAAACTAGGGTTACGTTAGTGCAAATTGGCAATCCGAAATTGATTATATAGTTCAAATCCAAGTTAATACATATTTTTTGGGGTCCCAAGCTCAAGTAAATCTTGCTACTTGAGCGCTATCTTAGTTTTTCAATCGTGTTATATTTTTCAAAATTTTTAAATTCTCTCTCAACAACCATGAAACAAAGGTTTTAGGTGCCCAAATTATGTTTGTACAATGTACCTTAGCGGAATTATTCTATACAGACAAAATGTTGCAAGTTTACTAAGGAATGTAATGTGTATGACTCAAGAATCTAAATCCAGAATTTTTGTCGTGTGCAGTTTTGACATTTTGAAATAATTAATATTTGTAGCTTACTAAGGGGCTTTTACATATAACTTTAAGATCTCAATGGATAGAGTAAGCATTGTATCACCTTAAAAAACTTGCAAACACATTAAAACCATGTATTGGTTTGGATACAAATGGATGCTAAAAAGTGGTGTATTAACACACACAACTTCCTACTATTTTAGACACTCTCAATTGAATTTTATTTCATGCGAAACTTGGCAAAATCTTTGACACAAATATGAAATAATTACTTGGAGTTTTTCACGGGGCTTAGTGACTTTTTTCTCTAAGCTTATAAGGCGGTTTTCTCAAACCTGAGTTGCAGTCTCATGCAAGTCCTATTTATGGGTGTAATTCCTTATCGTGCCAGCATCCAGATTGCGAGGTTACATTTTTTAAAGACACACTAGGTCACATATTCAAACTCTTCAAGAGGGATTTTGAATATGTCTTTCCTAGCATAAGTAGCATTTTATTTGCATCGTCCGAAAAAGGACACTTAAGTGTCCTTTTTTGGTACCAAACTAGTGTTAATATTGTGTGGTGATTGTTCTTGGTAAACAACCATCAAAGCTGTTGTACCATCTTCCCTAGCCTCCCTTGGATGTGTCCTAGTATCCCATCACACCTATTGTACCATCTTCCGTAGTCTCCCCTGGACGTGCCCCAGTCTCCCTTGGACTTTTGTCTCTCTATCTAACAACTTATGCTTGTTTCCCCACTTGCCCTTGTCTCCCCACTTGTCTTTGTCTCTCGATATCCATGTGAGCTCAATCTCGGCTTGAACTGGATTGGATTTCTTTTAGGTGGATACACTCCTAGATTACTATTGTTTTTTCTTATGGACTAATGTATGGAAAGTGTTTGAAATCTGTGCATTACTGTAGTTATGGATGTTGTCATGCTTAACCTTCCAATCTTTGGGTTATCATAGTATCATCTCCTCTGGATCTCGTTCTTTCATGTTTAGAACATGTGGAATCCAATTGGTAAACTATACCACCTATGGTGCATGAACATCTAGGCAAGATACATTTTCCTTGCCCATAACATTGGCTTGCTCCAACTAGTACTTAAACCTATCCCACATCATCAAACTTTGATTCATGTAGATTCATGAACAAGTAAATGATGGAGCTTCTAGAGATCATTATTATAAAAATCTAGGTACCATCTCTTTGTATTTGTAACTCCATCCACATATAACACATGTATGACCTTTCTCTTTTCCATCATCATATCTACAAATCATACTCACAAAAAAATGCAACTTCACAAAATGAACATTCAAAAGGTAACTAAATGAACATTCACAATATCCCAATTACAAGACAAAAGATTAAATTAACAAATGATTTGAGAAAAACTCATCATTCTCACTCTAACCCCATAAGCTACATAACCCCATGGGGGAGAATGGCACCAATGTTGTTCTCCATAACCCATGGGTAGAACAAAACTACTACCATTCACAAAGGTAGCATTGTTTGTGTGTGTGTATTTGGGAGACTGAGAAGGTTATAAGGAGGTAGGTGAGGAAGGAAGCGAGGGAGGAGGAGACATGTGAGGAAGGAAGCGGCAGCAGGACGAGGCGGATGAAGCAGTTAAGACATACGGGGCACAAAGAGAAAGGAATTCAGGGAGGAGGAAGTAGAAACCAAGGAGGGGGCAGTTGAGACACATGGTGCACAGAGAGAGAGAGAGAGAGAGAGAGAGAGAGCTTTAATTTATTTTGGGGATAGGTAGGTTTTTTTTCTAAAACTAGTTATTGACGTGAGGCCTAGAAAAAGAAAGAAAAAAAAGGAAATTGCATGCATGCTTTTAAGAAACACTATCATTAAATTGACAACCAATCACTTAGATGGTTGGGTAGTGGAAACTACATGGCCCTTCAAGATAGGGGCAGTGAAAGCCCCCACTGGGGGACGTGCCATCCCCTACACCCCCTAGCTAATAGCCACCCTATCAAGTAGGGTGCCATTATCAGTGCAATTTGATGCCACAACACTTCCTCTTTTTATAGCTCCAATGTGAGTAGGTGAGAAATATCAGGTGAGGTACCATTATTGGTGCAACTGGGCATCACAATAGTGCCTCTTTTTATAGCTCCAATGCAAGTAGGTGAGAAATAACCTATCGCACATGCTTTTAGCCTAGCTGGCTATGTGCTAGCTTTCTCTAGAATTATCTTAAGTACTATCTAGCCACACTCAGACACCATCTATTAGTGTTTAAATTGGGACTTACCAGGCAACCAAGTTTCTCTTAAATTCCTTCTCCTTATATGAGGGACTATAAGATAGAGCTAGCTGGTATTTGCATAGTTACCTAAGGGTGGAGCATTGATATCCAACAAAAACCTTAGAGAGAGAATTTTGGAGAGACCCTCTAGAAATCCCCCACACACCCCCTCAAAGAAATTCCTCTCCATAATCCCCTTGTAAGAGAAAAAGGGGTTGTGTTCTTAAAAAATGCCTCATGCTCATCCACTACACTTGCTTTGAAGCTATGGAGAACTTTGTGTAGAAGAAAGTTTTAGAAACCACATAGTTAGGAACACTACTCGGATGGGTGACCTCCCAGGAAGTTTCTTTTCAACATAGTTTTGAATGTTTTGGCTTTCTCTAAGCTATCCAATGGTGGAAGAATATCGTCTCAGAACTACCCCATCTAATATCTTGCCCAAGACCTCTCGAATTGCCCTCATGGTGCATTCACACACAGTGTGCCCACCATTGGTAAGAATCTAGTCAAAGGCTGAAAATGTCTCATTTGAGAAGGTCTTTATATATATATATATATTGTTAATGTGTGTGTGTGTGTACACACACACATACACCTACATACATATAAAAAAGTAAACAAAATTTTAATTTGAGTGAAAGTTTTATAATTTTATTACTCATAACGGTAGAATGGCCCTACTATCCATAACCTCATGGCTAGTACCATTCTCTCCTTTGAGTTATTGAGAATGGCAGTAGTGCCATTCTTCCCTTTGAGTTATTGAGAATGGAACTAGCTCCATTCTACCTAACTGAAAAAGAAGAATGGCACTAGTGCCATTATCTAAAACCCATGGTAATAATGGGACTAGTGCCATTCCCCACCATGGGGTTATGGAAAGTGGTACTAGTGCCATTCTTCATATCCCAAAGGGGAGAATGAAACTACTGCCATTCTTCATAACCTCATTGGAAGAATAGTAATAGTGTCATTCTCCACCATAGGTTATGGAGAATGACAGTTGTACCATTGTCCCCATGGGTTTATGGGACCAAAGAGGAGAATGGCACCAGTACCATTATCCCCTTTGGTTTAAGGAGAATGGCAATTGTACCCTTGTCCCCATGGGTTTATGGACCCAAAGAGAAGAATGGCACTACTGCCTTGCTCCTCTTTGGGTTAAGGAGAATGGCACTACTACCATTCTCTATAACCCCATGGTAGAAAAAATGGCACCATTTAACATATTCCCCATGGGGTTATGGAGAATGGCACTATTGCTATTCTCCTCTACAATCCCTTGGGAGCATGGTGGCATTATGGCTATGCTTCTTTATGTGTGTTGTTAACCAATAGTTACCCTTAGTCATTTATCAATAGTTATCTGTCGAATAGCTATGAGTATTCAATTTTGGACTACTCAAAGTATGTGATGCTTTCTATTAGAACAATTAACATTTTATGGCGCAAAGTGCAAGAATATGTATTTATTCATTCAAAGAAGCAGTAATATATGTCGACATTGCTGGTTTGCTGACTACTTGCCTTTTGTTTACTTCTGTTTGTGTTGTTATTCATTTGTGTTCTATAATATGTTAATATGAATAATTGTACATGTTGGCTTTCCTCCAACACTTTGGTGATCCTGATGTGTTTGATTTCCTTTTGATTCTCTTGGTTTTGTTTGTTTGTCAGCATGTTCTTTTTTATGTATGGATTTTCACTAGTTGATGGATTACCTCTCCCAGCTAAGCGCGTGATTGTTCATGGTCTTTTAGAGACTAGAAATGTTAAAATCATTCATCGACAATGTGGTGCATTATGTTTCGTTCTCGTTTATGTCTGGATTATGGTAGTCAATGGCTATGCACTCTCTTACATTGATTATTATCTTGATGAGTTCACCGTTATTCAATTAGTTAGTTATTATTGGGGCATAGTTAATCACATTGAATTTAAACCTATTCATTTTTCGCATGGGTCGAGTTATTATCTCCATAAATTCTTACAGTGCATTCCCCATTCCATGTGGTTTGACAAATTTTATCTGCATTTTCCATTACTGAGTGGCATGCCTATGCAAATTGGATTATATGAAAATTCTCTCGAATGAGGAGGGCTACAATTTGTGAATGTAGTGGACCACATGACTGACCGTGAGCAACGTTACGCTCCTCGTGAGGAGTGATTTTATCTTATCGGGCTAGCTGACAAAAATCCTTTGGATGATGCCAATACAATTCAGATCAGGACGAGCATTGGAGGTAATCTCTATTGACGAAGGATCTAGCATTGATTCTCGAAGTCTGGATGGGATTTTTTGGGCGCGAAACCTCTTAGTTTTTTGGTCTGCTTCCACGGGTCTTGGTGGCAATGCTGGACCTTCGGTTCCACTGGTGTAGCGCAGCATTGCTACCCATTATAATGGCTCATCAGGTTTTCTTAAAGTATACAAAGTTCATTGGAAAGAAAAAGGAGGATTCAGATACCCATGTCGCCAAGATATCAAGCACCAAGTGAGAAATCAATCTCCTCGTAGGTAAAAAACCAGAAAAAGTGCTCTGTTTTCTCTGTATGGACTGCGCCGCCTGCTGTAGGGCCCTTTGGGAAGCTTTATGATGATAATTGATGAGTGCTACAAGTGCCCAAGACACCTAGGTATGTGTGCAACCCACCAATGGTTGGATTTGAGCCAAAATCACACTCCAAATGCTTCAAATTTGGGCTTCTTTTTCACTGTTTTGTGAGAGCTCAAAAACCAGTGAAAAAGATGCTTTACATCTTGGAGAAGAGGGCTATGTGATTTGTTTGGCCAATGATGCTTAATTGAGCTGGGAATGAGCTGATTAAAACAGGCTGTCCACTGGTGGTTGCAGAGAAACAGAGCATTTTAATCGAGCAATTAATCTTTGGTGTTTTACAATTGGACAAATTCCTCTTACATGGAGTTGATGGACACTATTGCTAAGCCAATGAATGCCTGGTTGCTCAATTTGGTCAAATATTGAAGAAATTAGAGCCAAATCATTACTGGTTTTTCTGGTTTTTCTGGTTTTTTCAAAAACAGAAAAAGGGGTTTTCAAAAATTGATAATTACACATGTCAAATGGAGTTGATACTCAACATTGAGGTTCATTAGGTGTCAATGCAAGTTGCCTATACTTGATTGCACCATTACATTGCGATTTGGAGCCTTGGAAGGCGTGTCAGTTCAGGGTATCCCGCACTGAGTGAGTCAGTTCATCTTGGATGATTACAGGTTGATTTTATATATCAAATTTGGAGTTTGTTGGCTATCTTGGAGTATCTGGAACATTAATTGGAGTGTGGTTGAGCTGAGGAAGTCTCATTTACAGATTTGAAGTGTGCAGAAGGTGTATGCATTGAGCAACATGTCGGACAATCCAGTTCAGATTGTTGGTGAAAAGCTGGATAGGAAGAACTTCCAGGCATGGAAGTACAGGATAAAGAGTTTCTTGAAAGGGAAAGGATTCTGGAATCTCATTACAGGTGCTGAGCCAGAGCCTGAGCTACCTCGGCAACCTACACAGCAGCAGCTTATTGCTCACAGGCAATGGTCAGAGAGAGCATTCAAAGTGCTACATTATTTGTCTATATGTATATCTGATGCTATGCTCATACACATTCAGGATGCTGAGAATCCCAAAGATGCATGGGATACTTTGGTCAAGATGTTTGATACAGATACGAGTGCTCGCAAGTCTCAATTGCGACAGCAGATACACAATGTGAAAAGGAATAAAAGGAGTATACATGATTATGTGCAAGAAATCAAGAAGTTTGCAGATGCATTGGCCACAATAAATGCCCCCATGCCTGATGATGATTTGGTGGATATTACCTTGCGTGGTCTTGGCAAGGAATACAAATCATTTGATACATCTATCTCAGTGAGGAGTACAGGTTTACCCGACTTCGATGAGTTGGTTTCACTCTTATTGGTTGAGGAAATCAAGCTCAGTGATTCATTTCTGGATGCATCTACGAGCCATGATGATGGCAGAAATCAGGCATTTTACTCGCAGAGAGGTTTTAGAGGCAGGGGGAGATTCGCATCACGTGGACGTGGTGGTAATGGTCGTGGATGGCAGGATAGACCTCCACAACAGAATTTTCAGCCTTCTTATGGTGCTCGAGGTGGTCGTGGTTATGCACCACAAAGAGGCAGAGGTACCCCCCGTGGTCGAGGACGTTGGCAAGGCCAACAAAATTCTATGCAAGATGTGGAATGCCATTATTGTGGCAAATATGGTCATATGGCGAGAGATTGCTTTCGCAAACAGAATGATTTGAGAGGGGGAAGAGCACAACGTGGTGGTCATTATGGTGGAAACTATGCTCAACATGGTGGTAACTATGCATCAAGTAGCAATGATGGAACTGCAAATCATTTGTTTGCCATGAAGCATGTTGTGGGTTCTATGACAACAAATGCTGAGAATGATGATACATGGTATATGGACTCAGGAGCATCAAATCATATGACATGCCATGGTGAATGGTTTGAGCACATGAAGCCAATGGATGTCAAAGGCTATGTGGAAACAGGTGATGATACCCAGCATGTCATTACACATGTTGGAAGTGTACCATTGGTCATGCATAATGGTCAGACAAAGTCTATGTCAGATGTGCTGTATGTGCCTTCGATCACTAAAAGCTTGGCCTCAGTTGGTCAAATGGTAGAACAGGGATTACAGGTTAGATTCAATGAGCATGGATGCTTCGTTGAAGACTTTAAACATGGATGTAGAGTGATTGCTAAAGGCAAGAAAGAAGGAAGACTGTTTAAGCTGGATGCTGGAATTCCTGAGCTAAAATCAGCCATGTTTTCAAAGAGCAGGAATGTGGTACAGGATATTGATATGTGGCACAAGAGGATTGGCCATGTAAATATACAGAGATTAAAGAACATGCAAACAAGAGGCATTGTCAATCGATTGCCTAGGTTCAAATATGATGGACATATGCATGTTTGTGAAGCCTGTCAGTTTGGGAAGCAGGCAAGATTGAGATTTCCTAGAGAAGGAAATATGAGTAACAGGCCACTTGAGATAGTACACAGTGATGTATGGGGTCCTGCACAAAACCCATCTATCAAAGGCAGCTTATACTATGTTACATTCATTGATGACTTTAGCAGGATGACATGGATATACTTTCTAAAAGAGAAGAGTGAAGTATTGGAAAAATTCATGGATTTCAAAGCTTTTGCAGAAAAGCAGTATGGCTGTTGGATTAAATGTCTGAGGACAGATGGAGGTGGTGAATACACCTCAAAAGCTTTTGAACATTTCTTGAGGAAGCATGGGATAAGGAGACAATTGACATGCAGGTATACACCTCAGCAGAATGGTGTGGTTGAGAGAAAGAATAGAGTTATATGTGAAGTGGCAAGGGCAATGCTCAATGAAAAGAGCATGCCAGATTACTATTGGGCAGAAGCATGTGCTACTGCAGTTTATATATTGAACAAAACACCTACAGCAGCCATTCATGGAAGCACGCCAGAGATGCGGCTCACAGGTTACAGGCCAGACATTGGACATCTTAAAGTTTTTGGATGCATAGCTTATGTGCATGTGCCTGATGAAAGAAGAAGGAAGTTGGATCCTAAGGCAGAGAAATGTATATTTGTTGGATATGCACAGGATCGAAAGGCCTACAAGTGTTATAATCCACAAACTAGACAAGTGGTCATCTCACGTGATGTGGTGTTTGATGAGCTTGCTAGTTGGTACAAGGCAAAAGATGAAGGTGTTATTGAGTCACTTGAAGCAGATGTGCCTGTGAACTTGCCATCACAAGCAAGTTCTAGTTCTACTACTATGTCTGGGCCAGCAGAAGCTGAGAGCAGCAGTGTACGTCCATGGTCAGAACGTTTGAGGCATGAGAGTGTAAGCACTGGCAGTAGTGCTATGGATAAAGGCAAAAAGAAAGTCGAAGGAATTGGAATCACAGGATATGAGTCATCCAGTTCTGAAAGTTTGGATGAGGAGCTTGGCATACCTGTTTTACGCACACCTGGTGCTAGACAGGACAGATATGTGCCACCACATGCTAGAGTTACAGGTGTACAGAGTGACCCGCATGCATTGCGGAGATCCCAGAGGGTCAGATATCCTGTTGACAGGTTGACATACAGAGATTTTGCTATGCACTATGCATACATGACATCTATGGTGAAGCATGTGGAACCTACATGCTATACAGAGGCTATTGGAGAGCATGTATGGGAAAAAGCAATGGATGTGGAGATGGACGCATTGGTCCATAATGATACATGGGACTTGGTTGCACTACCAAAGGACAAGAATGTTATTGGATGTAAATGGGTTTACAAAGTGAAGTGCAAATCTGATGGTTCTATTGAGAGACATAAAGCTAGATTGGTAGCAAAGGGTTATGCACAGATCTAAGGATTGGATTATGATGAGACGTTTAGCCCAGTGGCTAAGATGGGCACAGTGAGAGCAGTCATTGCTATGGCTGCAGCTAATGGCTGGGAAATGCATCAGATGGATGTTAAGAATGCATTTCTGAATGGAGATCTACAAGAGGAAGTATACATGGCACAGCCAGAAGGGTATGTACACCCTAGATATCCCACTCACGTATGCAGGTTGAAAAAGGCATTGTATGGTCTGAAGCAAGCACCACGTGCTTGGAGTGATAAGATGAGCAGATATCTTATCTCACTTGGTTTTCAGACTTCTACAGCAGATTCTTCACTGTATGTGAAGAAGACACAGCATGGGATTGTGTTACTAGTCATCTATGTGGATGACTTGATTATTACAGGTGATCATAGTGCAGATGTGATGCATGTCAAGAAAGCTTTGAGTGGGCAATTTGACATGAAAGATCTTGGTGAGTTGAGATATTTCCTTGGCATTGAAGTGGTGAAAGATCATGCAGGTACTTGGTTAGTACACCGCCAATATGCCTTGGATATGTTGGCAAAGTATGGCATGACAGGGTGTAAGCCTATGAGTACACCATTGGAGCAAAATGTGAAGTTGCGGGCTGATTATGGCGAGGAATTGGATGATCCTTCTATGTACAGGAAGATGGTTGGTAGTCTCATATATATGACTATCACACGCCCAGATTTGAGTTATGCAGTGGGGCTAGTTAGCCAGTTTATGCAGAGCCCCAGGAAACCACATTTGGATGCAGTGAGACGCATCATGAGATATGTGAAAACCACAGCACATTATGGTTTATTCTATGAGAGTGGTAAAAGCTTGGACATACATGGCTACACAGATGCTGATTGGGCAGGTAGCGCATATGACAGGAGGTCTACTAGTGGATATGCTTTTACACTTGGAAGTGCTGTGGTGAGTTGGAGTAGCAAAAAGCAACCTACAGTTGCTTTATCCAGTACAGAGGCTGAGTACAGAGGAGCAGCCATTGCTACTTGTGAGGCTATATGGTTAAAGAGTCTCTTGGCAGATTTATGTGAGCCTCTTGATGGGAAAGTTGTCATTCATTGTGACAACATGAGCAGTATACAGTTGGCAAAGACTCCAGTATTTCATGCGAGGACCAAACACATAGAGGTCCATTATCACTTTGTCAGAGAGAAGGTGCTGGATGGTTCAGTTGATCTTCAGTATGTGAAGACTGATGAGCAGGTGGCTGATATCTTTACGAAGCCACTTAGCAGGGAGAAGTTTGAGTACTTCCGAACTATGTTGGAGTACATGGGATGAGCTTGAGGGGGAGTGTTGAGAGTGTTGATATCCCAAGCTCATCTACATCTTCATCGGCAGTACATCATGAGCTTGAGAGGGGATGTGGAGATTCAAGCTCGATGTCAGTGTGAGCCAGCTATGCTATGTGCTGGCAGATTAGGTAGGAACATGTGTGAGACATAAATGACCGCGTGTCCAGCTGGTCATAGTGTGTGGACATTAGCTAGGGTTAGTAGAGTGTGGACACAACTCATTGTGTGTTGTGTGGATTATGGATTAGTGCATTATGCTTTGTGTGAGAGTGGACATGGTTTCCCTCTATGGTTAGGGTTTGCAATATACATTAGGGTTTGCTCCTGTGTGTGTGTCTCCTCCCCCTCTACCGATCTTTCAACAGGAATGATAAGCATAGCTTGACAAGTTGCACTTCTAAGAAGGGAAAGCATAAGCATGACTCGGATGACGCCCAAGAGGAGCATGACACTTTACATGCCGACTCGGATTCGAATTCAGACTTGGATTCGAATTTAGACTCAAAGCACTAAAACCAGAAGTAGCAAGACTAGAAGCCAGATAAGGATGTCGATGAACGATTGTTGGTAGTATTGGCAAAGTTCACTGGAGGAAGTGTGGGAGTGATTGGATCCAAATTTTGTCTGTGCATCTGATGTGCCAAGTGTTCCATGGAGGATTACAAGCTGAACCCTTATTATGTGATCAACGAGACCAACACACATAGCACAAAATCTTTCTGATATAATAGTTGTGTTCATCATCCTCAATGAGCTGCAGGTCCAGTGCAACCCAGCGTTGTGGTACAACAAGTAGCGCCCATTAATCTGGTAAATGTCGGCGTATCACCATATCATCCTTATTGGTGTGGAATATTTGGAGGAGTGGCAATTCTCATGATTATTACTGTAAAGCCATTGGTCATCTCGGAAGTCTAAATGCCCGGTCTCGCAACACCATCAAGGGGAATCACAAAATAAAATTAGGCAAAGGGGTCTACTTCTCAAGCTCCGGCAATTAATATTGTCCAGGTTGAGCCTCTTCTGGTGGGTAGACAGTCCACCAATGGAAGTACTGGTAGTGACACGTTCATAGGAGCCTGTGTGACAAAAGAGACGCATGATTTGCCAAGGACAAAGGACAAACTCGAAGATTAGGTAGAACAAAATGGTGATAAAAACTCCTCCCTGCAAATAAATACTTCACTCAATGTGCTAATTTACACGTCACAAGACTCACCACAACAAGATCACTTGGCCTACCTTCGTCAAGGTTATTGGGGGGGGACTTCAGAAGGCTAACCTATTGGCACTAATGCCAACTCCAAGATTTCTCCGGACCACCCCTTGTGCTTCTTGCACTAACTTGGCAACCTCCATGATTTGGAAAACATGTTTAATGTCAAAGAAGATGAGGCACTCTTAGGTATTATAATTTCTCACAAATTCCCATGATTAAGATGATGAGTTGCTAGTGCATATTCATTCTTCTCTTGTCACATCAATAGAATTTGCAGTGCAAACCATTCAAGAAATAAAGGATCACTACGAGCAAGCAAGCATACCACTGAGAGACTTCCAAGAAGTGCAGTAATAATGACCATTGCTACAAAGCCTACCCTTTCTGTTTCATGGTGCTCAACAATGACTCATGGGTCAAAGCATGGTTAGGTGGTACCAGTTTTATACTTTCAAGTAAAAAAAAGGTGGCTGATTTTAGGGTTCCTATTATGGTTTCAAATTCTAAATGATATTCTTATGGACAAAATCTTAAAAAGTGCTACTAGTATTTTTTAAACTTATCTAGAACTCTCCCAAACAAAATAAAATGTAGTATTAAAAGAAATGTTAAAGAAATTGCTTTTTGTACCACCCGTATGCTTTCATCCTCATTGGGTGAGCACCACGTGACTATAGAGCTTGCACTTTTGGTTCCCTTTCATAGTTCTGTGGAGGCTAGTTCGAGAATAGACTTAACAAAGCCCTATGAAATTGAGAGAGATGAGGCATAGGATGTAATTATATTTGAAGCAAAGAGGTATTCACTTAAGAAATTCTTTCGCATGTGTGTAATTGGTGTGTTATTTTGTAGGACATTTTGGACATTAATACTTTTACATGCTGGCAAGGGAGATGAGGAAGCTTGGGGGTGGATGTATCCATAACATATTACATGGGACATATTCCAATGATAGATATTATTGTCATCCATTCTGAGTGTACCCCTATGAGCATAATTCGCACATTGATAGGATTTTTTGTGGCCCAAAGGTTATGTTCAAATGGAGATGCTCACCCCGACACCAAGAAGGAAAAATAACACATTGGGTATGGTTAGGGACCTTAGGAAATATAGGATTCTTACATGGATATCTGCACCTTTGTAACTAGTTGTTATTAGCTACTGTTAGGACTGTTGCATGGTGAATATCTGACAATATTGGGTAGAATGGTCAAGGGTATGCATGGAGATAGAGGGCATTGCATAGGGGGAGAGATAAAAATCTTTTATATGTGAGAGAGCATTGTGTGAGTAGAGTGTTGTGGAAGAGAGAGCGAGTTTTGTGTTGTGAAGTTTTTTGTGAGGTTTCCTTGCTATCTGTGGGTCTGTTTTGTGGAGAGGGTGAAGAGGAACGGTAGAGGAGACTTAGATCTATCTAATGCAGGGATTAGAGAGGTGGTTGAGGGTTCTATGTGGAGAGTGGTGTCCTAGAACCTCTCAAAGTGCATCAACTATTGGAACTTGGACCAAATTTCAGGATTGCCCAAAGTAGATCCCAATTGTATTGGGATAGCTGAAGCATGCAAGTTGTTTCTCCATATCTTATTATTGTTGATCTTGTTGGAGTTGAGAATATATGATTGGTTTATTTTGTGGTTATTGGTGTGAGATCTCTCTTGGTCTTCTGTTGTTTCTCTCTTATGTAAGAATGTCTCAAGGTTTGTTGTGTATTGCACAATCTTCTTAAAATACACAAAGAATCAAGTTGTGTGGAATTAAAGAGTTCTCTGGTTTTGGCTCAATTATGTGTTGTCTGGATGGAGTTCTTTTGAAGACAAGGATGTAAGTGAAGAATTTACTGTGCACTACAACAGAATGAGGGTTTAGCAATAAAAATAGCAGCGTTTTTATAACTAGACAGGTACAGAGATGTCAGGTCCATTTCATTGCTAACACGCTGCTATTTTCACTGCAACGGGTTCATTGCTAACAATGAAAGTAGCAATGCTTTTTTGCTGCTTAGCAATGAAATTTCGTTACTGTGACAAGGATGTGAAGAATTTACTGTGCACTACAACAGAATGAGGGTTTAGCAATAAAAATAGCAGCGCTTTTATAACTAGACAGGTACAGAGATGTCAGGTCCATTTCATTGCTAACACGCTGCTATTTTCACTACAACGCGTTCATTGCTAACAATGAAAGTAGCAATGCTTTTTTGCTACTTAGCAATGAAATTTCGTTACTGTAAAGCAACGAAAGTACTGCAGACTAAAAAAAGCTGGGGAGACTGGGGAGTCTGCAGCACAGGACTCCCTAGTCTACCCCAGCTGTTTTTTTCTAATGTAGACACAGTAGAACTAACACAACTTCATGTCCTATTCATCGTCATGGATAACTGTAATGTAAATAAAATTTGACAAAATACAAAAAAAAAGGACAATTGTAATTCATGGTTTTAGGAATATTGAAATTGAATTACAATACTTGGCGGAATTACATAAGTGTATGATTCCAAAAAGATCATATAAAGCATAATGAAAAATTATGGAGCTAGGGGGCTACATTGAGGGGTTCTACATCTCATGCATTGTGATTATTATTGCTCCTTGTTGCAACTCCACTCCCTTTGCTTCTCACATATCCATTGCTTCTTGCTTGGACATTTGCATCGCGGTTTCTAGTTACATGATCATAAAACACAATAAAACTATCACAAGTGAAAATCAATTTTGTAAAAACAAAGAGGTTTAGGGTTTAGGAATGTACTTACTTGACGTGCTTGCCAAGCATGTCCTCCAGTAATAACAATATATCCTTTGTCTTGCAGCCTTTCAAATAGAGCTTCCAAACCCCGTTGTAATGCAAAATCATATTCATCTTGCGTAGGGTGACGGTCCGCTACTTCAAGCTATAGGCATTTAAACAAATGAACATTTTAGAAGTTTGTTATTTATGATAACCTTATTTAATTAAAAGATAAGATACACGTTGAGGCTAATATATACTTACAAATATTGTTGGGATATTGACTCCTCCTTGATGTGTAACATCGCGCCACAAGTTATTTGCCATCTATCCAAGAAAAAATATAAATACTTAAAACTCTTATGCATATGGGCATATGCTTCTTAGGTATGCATAGAAAGCTATGAGCATGCATAGGTTGCTATTGGCATGTATAGAAAGCCATCGGCATGCATAGGTACGACAGGCATCCCTAGGTTGCTACCGGCAAGCATAGGAAGCTACCGGCATGCATTGGAAGCTACCGGCATGCCTAGGTAGCTACCGGCATACATTGGAAGCTATTGTCATGCCTAGGAAGCTACCGACATGCCTAGGTTACTACAGGCATGCATTGGAAGCTATCGGCATGCCTATGACGCTACCGGTATGAATTGCAAGATACTGGCATTCCTAGGCTGCTCTACTGGAATGCATTCAAAGCTACTGGCATTCCTAGGATGCTATCAACATGCCTAGGTATCTATCAACATGCCTAGGTTACTACCGGCATGCATAGGAAGGTCGGCATGCATTGGAAGCTACCGGGATGCCTAGGTTGCTACCAGCACTACAAGACAATGCTGCCATACACGCGTTTCATACACGCGATAAATTACGAACGCGTGTATGGTCGCGCCTGTATTTGAATAGAATCGGGCGCGTGTATTTTTGCATTTAAATTCGCGTGTATGTTTGCATTAATAAACGCGTGTATAAACGCGTCTATATACACGCAGTAATACACGCACCTATACACGATAATATTCACGGGGTAATACTCGCTATTATACACGGATAAATACACGCTACTATACACGGATTAATACACGCATGGCAGAGAAAAACTGGAAAGAAACTGAATTCCTTTACAAAATTAAAAACTATTTTCCTTAAACCATCTCATAGTACATTACAGTATACATCATTACACAATCCCACTACATGCATTTACAACAATGAAATATATTCAAAAATAAATCATATTGCATATGAGATGATGGAAATGTCATCAATTTAGAACATACAGTGACGGATTGGTTAGGGTTCGATCTCATCTTCAATAAGATCCATCCTTGCCAAACGATCAACATCAATATCCATTTGATCAATTGGTAAGGCTACGATTAAATTTATTCCACTATCGATATTCTGTACTCCATTGATAATGGTATCGATGTCCTGATCATCCTCATCAACATCACCATCATCCTCAATGGTAGGGTCATTCTCATGATCATGAGAAATGGCATGCTCATCCTCATTATCACGATCATCTCTTATTTCTTGATCATCGATCACAACATCTTCAATGGCATGTTCGACGTCATCTTCATTGCGGCTTGTTACATCCTCCATATGCTCCATATCAGTGAATGTATTATACATCACTTTGGAACGTGGTGCAATAGGGATGACGTACCACCATTTGATGTCATGCACCATTGGTAGATAGATAACCTACTCAAATACACACAGTACAGTAATTAATTAGCATATCAAAAGTCAAGGGGTACGCGAGCTTAGATATATATGTACATGAAACACATTAGTAAAAAAATGCATACCTGCTCACATTGTTGTGGCAATACGAGCCTATCTTTCTTTGTTTGCCAGAACTTTGTAGAGTCAATAGTTACATATCCACTTGCATGGCGTTTTATCGTTGCATCAGGCCCTTTTTCCACCACGTTCATTTGCCATTTGACATCCAAAACATACACAAAGAAGCGACGAAAGTCAAGCCTAAATATGTCTTGGATTATGCCACAATAATCATCCATTTTTCCATTAGCTCCCTCAAAGCTACTAATGACACCGCAATCTTGTGTATTTCTCTTTTCATCAATTCTTTGTGTTCAAAAATGCTTGCCTTCACACCATATAGCATTGAACATAGTGCACTGGACCAAAATAGAAACAATATTTGTGTAAGCAATGTGAATAAATATTAAAAGAAAATCACTTACAACTAATGCAAAACATTAGTTCTATGTACCTTTGACATGCATCCTCGTGCATACTCCCATTCTTCCGCCGTGATATGCAGCCCCTCGTCACTCTCTGCTCTCTCCATTTCCTCATGCAACCAATCAACATGGATATCATTCGGAAGTGTTGCTAGATGCTTAGGGTACGCCTTCCGAGAGCCATGTTGCCTCCGAAAGAGAGCTCTTTCTGCTTGCCTTTTTGTCTTTGCATCCTCATATCTTGTAACCCATCTGCTCATCACATCACTATTAAGGATACAAGTGAAATTGAGATCATCAATCAACGTTCTGTCAATTACTTTACTCTGTCCTTTTCCTTGAGGCACAATAGAGGTCATCCTCAAGTCCTCTTCATTGCTCCATAGTCGTGGCAAAGAGCTGTCCACCTGACCAAGAAATTCTGAAATATATACAAGCGACTCTTGTATCAACCAACCCTCGGCCATGCTTCCTTCAGGCCTTGCACTTTACCACAAGTGGGACATGTCAGAGCCTCCTTATGCGTCCCACGAAAGAGAATGCAATCATTGACGCATGCATGTATTTTATCATAATCCAGTCCTCCAAGAGATGTCACATAGCGCCTCGCTATGTCTCTTGAGGTGGGCAGTCTATTTTCCTTTGGAAGCATATTTGACAATAGCCTGCATCCAATATCATCAATTATAATTAGTCTTAAATCCTAAACCTTAAACCACTAATTCAAATTTATAAGTTAGAATGCTTACTTCAACAATGCGTCAAGACTTGCATTGCTCCATCCATAAACTGTTTGTATATTAAGTAGTTCAAGGGAAGCACGTAAAACTGAGAATGTGCACCCTTCAAACACCGGTGTCGATGAAGCTTTATAAAGATGCTCTTGTTCCATATCATCGTCGTCCATACCTTTGGGATCATCCTTAAAAAGATTTCGCACCATATCATCAAGCACCTCCTCTTCCACAACTTCGTGAGGTGCAGGGCTATTGTCGTCCCTTTCCCACTCATCTCTGACATTAGATCCCGAAGCTCCAGCATCATCTCGTCGACGCTTTACGTGCTCTCGTCGCGCGTAGGGTACCATGTTAGGGTGTGGTACTGCATCCTGCTTCAATTTATCAAATTATATGTTACAACTCTATTAATTTAATTTGGATACCATGAGTCATTTGAATACCATCAATTTACATCTACTCACCTCTAAACCTGTTTGATTCCATTCTCCATACATGGAGATATGATTCAAGGTAATTCGACGTGCTCGTACAATGCATCCTTGACATCGATTACACATACATTTGATCCGTTGTCCCAACCACACATCGCGATTACGATGACGCATTGTCTCATCTTCCTCAGAACTGCTTGAAGAGGTTGATGACATCCTGTGTACAAACCAGAAAACACAAACTCATTATATATTATTAATGAAAGCACAAAAACGCGTGTATTCACGCGGCTATGTCCTAAAATTTGCGTGTATAAACGCGGCTACTTCCTAAAAAACGCGTGTATTCACGCGGCTAATTTCTGCAAAACGCGTGTATAAACGCAGCTACAATCATTTACACGCGAATATACCTGCGTTTATAAACGCGAACATAAACGCACCCATAAACGCGGCGGCATATTTAAACTAAACATAGCCTGCCTTCCCCAAATATAGATTTTGAACTTAGAAATCAACAGTGCGCCTGTTTTCGCCTCTTCCAACAGCAAAGAGGGAGCAGAGAAAGGAGCACACACACGGGAGAAGGAGGGAGCAGAGAAGGAGCAGAGAGGACTCACTTTTTCAGAGGTGAGTCACTTTGTCCTGTGCCTTGTCTCTTTTGTCAGATTTGTTTACTTTGCTCTTTGCTCTTTGGGTTTGTCTTTTTGCACACGATTGGGTTGCTGCATCCTGACAGGGGCGACAATGGCTGGTCCTTTTGTAAGGACATTCTGTTTTTGTCGGGGGGTCGGTCTTTTCGAGAAATTTTTTTCGCAGGTCGCGTGTAAGAACGCGTGTAGGAGCGCGTGTAACCTGTCTGTAGAGTTTTTCCACGCGCATATACACGCGTTTTTTGCCGGGTATATACACGCGTTTTTTGCCGGGTGTATACACGCGTTTCTGCAGACAGAAAACTGCCGCGTTTCAGATTTCAGGGTTTGCAGGCATTTAACTTGTGTAATGACAATGTGTGAGTCAAGAGACAGCCCATGATGTACATGATGATGTTTGTTGCAGGTTCTTTATGGATATTCCAGGTTCTTCATCCGATCCATTTGCGTACAGCAATTGGTTGATGGAGATGATGAATCACTTTGGGCGCCAACCTGGTCCGGTTGAGCTTACAGAGTATATGTATGTCCATCCCCCTCCTTCCCTGCCTGGTGTCTATACCCCTGTCGCGAGTATCCAGGGCACTCCAGTGCCGTCTATTCCTCCGAGTCCGACGAGACGGCATGCAGCTTCTCCTCTTCCACGTCCACCGAGGAGACATACCTCGTCCCAGACACACTCACGTACACCCTCACAGCCACCATCACGTGCTCCCTCAGAGCCACCGTCACGTCAGGGCTCACAGCCACCGTCACGTAGACAATCCCCCAGTCGTGACTCCACCCGCAGCAGTAGGAAGAGTGGGAGTGGGGGAGGATGCGGCGGGTGCTTTGGTGGGGGAGGTGGGGGAGGTGGGGGAGGTAGTAGGGCACGGGGTGAGAGAGGAGATAGAGGGAGAAGAGTTAGAGGAGACAGTTCGGAAGAGGAGGAGATGAGAGAGATGGAGAGAGTGGTTTGCTATGATGTGACGGATAGGGGCGGGATAGTGATGGATGCGAGGGGGAGGGAGGTAATGGAATACATGCGTGGGGTAGTATCAAACTCATATAGAAATTGTTTTATTAAATTTAAAGATCAAAATAGCCGATTAGTTGGGGAGGTGATAGAGGCTGTACACAGTCGGTACCCCAATCCCCCACATGCTACATTCTCGGATGTATGGGGAAGGACGCGAATAAGGGAGATCTTAAGTAATAAAAGATCTCACCTTAAAAAACTCGCGTACGATGACCGGCTAAATGTAGCTGCGGGTGGCTATCCTGCCGAGAAACCTGCCACTGCGCACAAACGCGAGTGGAAGGAGGCAAAGAAACGAGCAGAGGGTGGCGTGAAGAGCAGGCAGCATGTGGAGGCACGACGGATCCAGATGGAGACCGTTGGATCTTCGCATTTCGGATCTGGCGGCGTCGAGTCATGGGAGGCAGAGTTCGTAAGTATCCTGTCACTTTATTTGATTGTTTACTTAATTCATTGATTCTATGAATTGTTTTAATCTTACAAATTGTGTTGATTATGATACAGCGACGGGTTACGGGGAGGAAGCCCACAACCCACGATACTGCGTATGCTCGCCGGCATAGCAGACGTGACACGTGGGCCATCTTCAGAGCCGAGGGACGTATTACGGACGCGCAGTTTGAGTTGGCCATGAGACCATACGGTCGACAGGTACTTGAAAATTCGTAACGAATGGTTTTGGTTTATTGAATTGCATATATATATATATATATATACTTATATACTATATATTACTTGAACAGGCACAAGCTGCTGATGATCCACCGGCCGCCGCTGCAGAGGGTGGACGTGAGCACTACTCCTCGGACATTCCGACCGATGCGAGCTCATCTGAGCATGAGGGGAGCACCGAGTCATCATCTGGGTCTGAGTAGTACTCAGATTTGTAGTATCACATTCCATATTTAGGATGTGATTGTATATATTTTTTTGTAAACTCAAGCCATGGGCTACTTCGAGATATGGACTCCCTTGTATACATGTATGAAATTTTGATAGTAATATTGAATTGATTGATCGATAGTATTACATTCATGGCTGTCTTGAATCGTGTAATGACAATGTATGCATTTATGTCGTTCTTGTCTTAATCTCCCTCGTGCATATGTTCTTCGTGGATGGTCTAATGCACCAAAAACCCTAAACCAGAGAGTGCTATTGGGTGCTGGAATGCTGGAACAGTATTCAGGCACCAAATAGCACTCTCTGGATTTTTTTTTTTGCTCTCTGTTCGCGTGTATAAACGCGTCAAAACTGCTAAAACTTGCGTGTATCTGCGCGGATACACTGGAAATAACGCGTGTATACACGCGTATAAACTGGCAGTAACGCGTGTATAAGCGCATCTAAATAAAAGAAACGCGTGTACAGACGCAAGTAAAAACGCGGCTGGGACATTGGAACTGAACAGGATGCGGCTATACACCCGTGTATAACCGCGTCTAATAGAATAAGACGCGTGTATACTGGCGTGTATTAACGCGTCTGCAAAAAAAAACGCGGCTAAACACCCGTGTATACGCGCGTCTGAGAGGCACTGTACACGCGTTTTTACACGCATGTCTCTGGCCGCGAGAATACACGCGCTGATACACGGGCCCGCTACTTTTTTTCACAAGTCATTTTTAGCGGCTAAGAGCGCGGGTATGAGCCCAATCCCTTGTAGTGCAGTAGAGGTAGCTACCGGCATGCATAGGAAGCTACTAGCATGCCTAGGTTTCTACCAGCATGCATAGGTTGTTGCCAATATATGTAGAGGTTGCTAGGCATGCATTGGAAGCTAGCGGCATGCCTAGGAAGCTACCGACATGTATAGATAGCTACAAGCATGCCCAAGAAGCTTCCCAATATGCCTAGGAAGCTACCAGCATGCATAATTTTCTATTGGCATGCATTGAAAGCTACCGTCATTCATGGAGCATGGAGCATGGAAAAAATAACAAACCCTATAACATGTAAAAGCATAAGAGAAGAAACATATAAGAAAGAGATCTCTTACCTTGTGAAGCTTGTATGTGTTGAAAACCTACAAAATCAAACCAGAATAAGAAAAAAAAGTATTAATTACAAACCCTAATCTTAAAAGCCCTAAAACTTATAAACCCTAAAAACATGTAAAAGCATGAAAGAAGAAACATACAAGAAAGAGATCTCTTGTGAGGCTTGTGTATATTGAAAACCTACAAAATTAAACCAAATCAAGAAAAAAAAAGTATTAAGAAAAATCAATATCTCTTACCATATGAAGCTTTAATGGAGAGCTCTTAATTTGGGAAAAAGAAGAAGGGAAAATACTCGTAAATGGTTAAGCTGCAATAAGAAGGGAAAAGGAAGAAAATTAAAACTTAAAAGAGAGGAAAGAGAAAGGAAATAGTCATAAGAAAGCTTTCATGGAAATCTTGTTTGCATAGGAGATAAATGAAAAGAGTAGACATATCTTGCTTGAGCTTGAGGAGGATAGAGTAGGAGAGGTAGAAGTGAAAGATAAGGCAGAAGCCTGCAAAAAAACATCAGAGTACAAGTTTATTGTATTTAAAGATTGTATTTAAAAGATAAAACTACATGGTGGCAAAAGAAGCGGCATAAAAGTGGGATATTTTTACAGTGTAGCAGCATTTTTTCACAGCTGGTGGATATCAAAATTTCACTGTAAAACCTGCTGCCAAGCAGCGGAAAAATGTTGCAGAGAGCAGCGATAAATTGCTGCTTAGCATCGTGAAAACCCTTGATATTTTTCTTCCAAAAACAATGCAAAAATACTACTAAAAAATGTTAGTGTGCTCACAATATGTTGTGGTGCTAGTTGAGCCTGTGCGCTTGGTCACCTGTGTAGGAGTCAACTATAGTCAACCAGACATCAAATAGTCAGCACGTTGTGTAGGGATCCTGTTCTAACCTATTTGAGTTGATAGAAAGTGGTTCTTAGGCACAGGTGACGATTTTAGTTCTAATTGAGGAGAAATCTCTCAGTTGTCAGAAGGCTTTGTTGTCTGAAAGGGTTTCTCTTGCACAGCTGTCTAACACTGGTGGTTAGCTGAGAGTTTCTCAGGTTGGATTTTGGCTTGATTGAAGTGTTTAGAGGCTCTAGTGATGCTAGCTCATGATGCACAGGAGAGAATACATGCATCCATTGGATTAATCTAGCTAGTTGGTTGGGGATAGTCCCTTGGGAGGCAGCTAGGAGCCTGTTGTAGGTAGCAAAGAGTTAATAATGTGGTTCCCCTTCAAGTTGAGAGGTTGCTCAAGGTTTGTAGAATGTTGGAGAACATTTGGTGGAGAAGTTTATGTGTCGAATAAAGGTTCTGAGGCAGATGGTTCTGTGCAAAAGTTTGGAGGCACAACATAGTAGGTGTAAGATCAATGAAAGGTCAGAGGAGGATCGGCATGACAACCAGGAAGGTCTAGGGATTGTAGCTATAAGGTTTGCTGACACTTGAGGATCGTAGTAGGTGGAGGACCCATTCTGGATTGGGATAAGCCATCAGAATTCGAAGCGTAATAGTGAGAATCTAACTTATTTATGGCACTTGAGAGAGTACATTGTCAACTAGTGAGAGGGAAAATGACTAGTTCAAAGAGCTTCTGATATAGGTTTTTGAGGCTATCTAACTGTGAAGGATATTCTGGGAAACTAGAGGGTGGAGTTTTTATAGGAAGCAAGTAGAGGACTTTGGTGGAAATTAGCCAGTTCAGTAGGGCAGCTTAGAGTTGTTTTGGTCAACAGAGCAGCTGGGAGTCAGATGAGGTCAGGAAGGGCTCTTGGGTGGTGGATATGAGTTATAGGAAGTGAGAGTTGACCTAATAGGACAATTTGAGTAATCAGATAGATTGAATAGGGAGGTTGGTAGGGTATTGGAGTATTCAATTAGGGTTTCTTAGTACCAGCAGGGAATGTTACCTGGTAGTGGTGTTTTTGCTAGGTTATGGTGCTTGTGATAGTCTCCTCTCACGGTGGTGTGCTCCGGACGGGGCTATAAAGGTAGGTTCTCCCTACGCCATCAGCTCCAGTGATCATAAAGTGATCTTGGTGAAAGAGAGTATTGTAATACATGTGTTTGGTGGAAAATTTCATGTGGCAAGATCTTGTCCACTATAAGTATAGGTGAGGCCATTAAAGAAACTGAGCCAAAGACCCTAGCTACAAGTGTAGTGGCATGCCTTTTGCGCTGCAAAGACACAAGGAGTGGGGCATATCAAAATACTTAAACAAAATTAACTCTTGATTGTGTACATCGGTTTATTCTATATGAAACTTTGTTGAAGTTTGTAAACACTAAGTATTTTGAAGATATTTCTTTTGTAATTTCTTGACTTGTTTTCTTACTTCTGACAATTTAATTATCCATGTTCTTATTGATGAATCCTTAGATGTTCAAAATTTAACACCTCGTTCAATCTTCTTCAAAATAAGACTTTGTATTTTGATAACTTATTATGCTTAATAATCATATCTACTATATTTTTTTTTATTTTAAAAAGAAGACTTTGTACAGACTTGTTATGCTCAATACTCATAACCCTAAGATTGACATTATCGCATCTTGTAATTATGTTTTTTTCTAAAACGAGTGTTTGGTTGTTCTTGCCTTATTATGGTGTTAAGAGCACACTTTCATTTTCTACTTTGAGATAATTCTTGCAATAGCAATAATTCGTGTGGTACAATTATACATGATGTAGTCATAATGATGTTACTGTACAATAATGCATTTGAATATGTTAATGTACAATGATGCATATGGATATGATCGTGATGGATGGATGTGGTTTTACTTTGATGGATGGATGTGGTTTGTGATGCCCTAGAAAAATTTGTCAGAAAACATTCCACCACGGTGCACGAAATGGCCATCTACCTATAGGTGGATGGCCATTTTGTGTGCCGTGGTAGGTTTTTTATTTTTATAAAATTTTCCATGGAGGTTGCTACTAATCATTTATCCAAATATCACTTTTTATTATTAATCATACACAACATAACATTAGAAACTCAATGGAGTCTTCTTGGGCCCTTTAATTTGCCATGAGGTTATGGAAACGTTTAACTTTTTGACAAATAGGAGCCCGCCATGTAAGCAAAAACCATTGGTTTGTAAGAGAGGTGTAAGAGTGGTCAAAGGGTGTACTTTTTCTCCCAAAAAGGGGGGAGGGGCAATTTTACAATTTTCGGACCTCCATAACTTCTACATACAAGCTCCGATCTGAGCGGAGATTACAGATCCGTGATCTACGCATCAAGAGCTTTCCATAGATATGTTACATGATATGGTTTTATCCGCTAGATTTTAAATTCCATTTTCCCCCCCAAATTCAAATTCAAATAAAGTAGCCGTTTTGAAGCTTCAAATTAGAAAACGTTTCTTCTTAAGAGAAAAGGTTTGACTTCGTTAAACTGCCAAATAAAAGGGCCCAAGAAGACTCCATTGAGTTCCTAATGAAACCACATCCATCATCCATCATCATAAAACCACATCCATCATCATCATATCCATATGCATCATTGTGCATCTTCATGTTCATATGCATTAACATGCGTTAAACATCATTAATGTGCATTAACATCATTATTTGGGTAAATGCTTTGTGGTGCCACCATGTCTTTGAATGAAAAACTACCAATAAATAAGAAAACTTGCCCCACAATGCACGAAATGGCCATTCCACGTATCATGATGGGTTTTTTTTAAACAAATTTTTTTATTAGAAGCCATGGTGGTTAAACTCAAGTACAATCTTGTTGCATGTGATTGTTGCTGCCACATGCAATATTAGCATGCATACTAGCATAACCAACAAGTGTTGTCGCATGATGCAACACTGGCTCACCTCTCCACTAAAGAAGATATAATGCTTCTATAAAACACATCATTCCATAAGTTAATAAGATTCAACTATTCAAAGTCATAAACTGTTGTTTAAGAAACTTTAAGACAAAGAAAATTTAGGCATTTTTAAACGTTAAGCATTTTTAAAACTCGAATTAAACTTCTCTTATCACTATTGATTCTAAGATTTGACAAACTTTTATCAAAAGCCAAAACATTGAAGAAATGTTATATTTATATGGAAGATTTACATAAATATTTATACATTAAAATATTTATAGTATAAAATTTCTCTTCAATTATGGTCCCCCCTTAGTCTCTGTGTTAGTTGCATTTCATTCTCCATGATTATCACGTGCTTCACATGTATCACACATATATTTGTATCCTTAAAAAGATTCACTAGGAAAGCCTCTGCAGCCTCTTGGATTGCCTCAAGTGCCACACTCTACATGTAGAATTCATGTTGTAGGAGTACAAAATCTCTAGCTCGGGGGGGGGGGGGGAGGGTCACTCATAAATATGTAACCGTAGCACGTGGGCTCAACAAAAGGGTTTTTTTAAATCCCTTTTTTACACATTTTTTGCATACATAAGGGTACCATTTAAAGGGAGTATTTACAGATTGAATCTAAAAAGGGTGTGTTTTATTCATGAAAAAATTATAGATAGGGGGTTTTTTAATTAGGCCTTGAAAGCACGTGATATAGAGAGTTTACATATAGTGAACCCCCCAAGATCTCTAGCACTATTCTTGAAAAAGAAGCCTTGTGGATCAAAAGGTCAGTGGACTTTTGGTAGTCCTCCCGAATCTCCCAAAGAGTGCTCATGCCATAGTCTCTTTTTGGAGGTGCATGCCTTGCTACTTGTTGGGTGACTCTTAGTTGTCTTAGTCTTCCTTGAGTGGCCTGACACACAACAACTCTTTTTCCCCTTTCTTATTTGAGAATATTGCTCTGTGGGCCTTTCCTCTGCAACTTCAATTTTTGCTTCACCACCTTGTGCTTCACCTTCTTCGTTCTCACGATTAGACATTGTTCTTTCCGAGTCTTCATCGTTCTTGTAATCTGCCAGTCTTCTTGGTTTTCCTCCATGTTCTGCATCAAATAAAATAGGCCCCACTCCTTGGAGTATTTTTCCACTAGTGATGCAGGTCTTGACGTATCTTGTTTTGAGTTTGAAAAGCCACCATGAAAGCTATGACCTAACCATGGTGATATTTTATCACTGTGTACCATTCGGGCTCTTTGTGTGTTGTTAGTGTTTATGGAGAAGGTACTCTTCTTTCTATTTGCTTGGTCCCCACCGCTTGTGTTAGTAAGCTATGTGAATAACGAGAGTAGTGATTCCTTTCAATAGGAAAATTAAGTCCTTAATTCAAACTTAGGTTATGGTACTGGCTAAAGATAGTAAGCTCAAAAATAGTTAAACGTCATTTATCTTATAACATGTGTATAGTTAATATCGACACTTTATTTCCCATTAATGTTTTGTGCATAAATCAAGATGACTTCAAAGAACTACAAAAATTTAAAAATGCCTCCAAATAAGGCTTAGAAGATGCTAAAAATAGTCAAACCAAGTCCATCTTAAAACCAAATATTCTTGAGCAGTGGTGAAGCAATTGACTAGTGATTATGAATCCATTTGGATCCTTGGTAGCATTGTATTTAAGAGTGCCATGTTGCATGGTTGGAAGCTCCCTTCACTTTCCTTAGTTCCTTATCTATGATTCCTTTCTAATAGCTTTGGCGATTCTTAATCTTGAGCTCTTTCCATGCTAATATGTCTTCCCATTCTACCGAAAGAACTAACTGAACATATCTATAAGATAACTACTTCTTATTCTTCTTCATGTTGAGTAGTTTTGAAATACACTTGAGCTTGCTTGTGAGAGTTATCCATGCCTTGAGGAGTCAGTTTCTAGACCCAAATAACAAATATTCTTACCTTGATGGTTTGCATGACATAACTATTTGATCTATTATTTATTAGTAGCTAGTGGGCATGATCACCATCTAGCTCTTCTACTATAACGAAGTTTTTGTTGAGAATTGAGGTAACATGTGAGCTAGAGAGAATAGTGGAGACTTATCGCACACTGATGTACAAGCCCGAGTGTACCTCCTCATATCAAATGGGACCATTTCAAGCAATAAAATATGAAGCAAGCTCTCAAGCCTCTTTATGTGTTATCGCACATTGATGTACAAGCCCAAGATTGTACCTCCTCAATGTATAAAATGGGACCATTTCAAGCAATAAAATATGAAGAAAGCTCTCAAGCCTCTTTATGAATACTGTTGCATGACGAATGAAGATCAATGCAAGGACGCAACAAAAAAAAGACACTTAGGGCTCTTGTAAAGAGTTCCAAGTTGTAGATGAATGTGGGAGTGGGCTTGACAATAATCCCACATGGGAACTTTTGGGAGTTTGAGTTTTTGTATAAAAAGTGGCTCATTTGAGAGCTAGAGAGGACTCTTTGGTCATTTGGTTAAGAGGCTCATAGAGAGAGCTTGCTCCATAGCTCCTTCTCATGTGCTCTCCCAAGGCTCTCCATCTCCATTCTTGCTTCAATCTTGTACTCTCTATTCTCTACGTATTCAATGATTTGAGGTTGTGGTCTACACACTTGCTAATCTAGATTTCTTAATGATGTTTTGATGCTAAAATCTGATTTGTGAATTGTAGAGTGCATGTGATGAAGCTTGTGCATGAAATGATGTGTAGTTGAGGCTTGTGTGATAGCTCTTTGCATGTTAGATTCTTTGCATAAGTTGCATTTTTGTGCTTAAGTGTAGCCTAATCTTGATGCGTTGATTATGTTAAATTGATTGCTTGATTGTTGAAGAAGGATTGAGTAGGACTAGAAGTCATTAGTGTGTGGTTAACTAATCTTCTCCCATTCGGGATAGCCTCTATGCGCTAATCGGGTTGCATTCACGAATTGACAAAGTGTGTGGGTTGGAGTGTAGCCTCCGCTATGCTATGCTATGCTATGATGTCCCAAACAATGGCGCCGCTGCCGGGGAACGCACACCTAAGTTAGTGAAGGGTGTTAACCATTACTTCTTACTAAGTGCTCCATTGATTGCAAAATCGTGGATTAGGGTAGATTAGAGTAGAGTTTGCAAGGGCATTGAGTGTGTGATCTCAAGGGCGCCTTGTGTGTTTTCTGTTTTTTGATTAGAAGCAAAAAGAAAATTAAAACCCCATTGCGGTAGAGAAATCCCGCCATTAATTAGGTTTAAGTGCTTTCTGTTTTTGTATTTTTTGGCATACCTTTTGTCACTAATCACCTAAAACACTAACATTTGTGTTTTTTGTGTTACGGTTGGGAGGGCTTTGTGACGCGGCCCTCATCTTTCCTTCCATCATCCAGCAAGAAGTGTTGAAGGCGGCTGTGAATGTAGCTTTTGAGCCGGACAGCCACTGTAGATTGGGCGGGCTGTAGCAAGAAGTGTTGGAGAGGCGGCTTTTTAAAATATATATATATATATATATACATTGAAGGGGGCATAGCTTGCAGAAGTGGCTGTGGGGAGCGGCTGTGTGACGTCGAGCTGTGAAGAGAGAAGGCAAAAGGCTGTTGGAGGCGTAGTAAGGAAAATATATATATATATATATACGTTGAAGCGTGGCTGTTGGGCGGCCGGCAGAAAGCGAAGAGAGAAGGAGTAGGTGGTTGACTGGTGGAGTGGAAGGCGTCGAAGTGGGAGGTAGAAGGTGTCGAAGCGTTGCGTGGGGGGCGTCTGCATTGGGCGTGGGCGCAGCTTGCAGTAGAGTCCGTGTGGGTAGCTGCAAGAGAAGCAGCGCAGCAGCATAAGAGGAGCAGACGGCTGGCAGAAGCGACTGAGGGAGAGCGACTGAAAGCGAAGGCGAAGCGCTGTGGAAGGAGGTGGCGCAACAGTATAAGAGGTGGCAAGGTTTAGCTGTTGGTCGGTGTGGAGCTGCAGCTAAGGCGGCTGTGAGGCGAACACAGGCTGCGTGTAGGCGGGCAGTAGCAGTAGAAGGCCGGCGTGGAAGACAGGCGAAGGGGAGGTAGAAGGTGCAAGCAGGAGACCGGCTGGAAGCGCGTAGAAAGCAGCTGGCAACGCGTGGATTCAGCACGAAATCAGGCGAGGCGGCGAGTGGATAAGGTTGGTACATTTTTATTATTTTTTATTTTTTTATTAAGTTTTCATGTTTTTGTATTCTTTAAATAAAATAATAATAATAAACAACAAAACAATAAAAAATATATTTTTTTTTAAAAAAGAGAGAAAAGCGAAAAAAAAAGAGAAAAACGAAAAAAGAGAGAATAGAAAGAAAGGAAAAAAATTTTAAAAAAAATAAAAAAAAGAAAATAATTTTTTTTTTGGTATTTTGAGTCCATTTTTCATTTCTTAATTTTTTGTAAAATTTTGCATAATTAAAGTAGCTTGCATTTTTTTAAAATTTTTGTAAATTGTGTGCATAATTAGTATTTTTTTAATGTAATTTATATTTTTTGTAATTGGTACGAAATTTATTAGTTTTTTTTTTAAAAAAAAGAGAAAAGAAAGAAAACAAAAGGAAAGAAACAGATTTTTTTTTAAAAAAAATCTATAAATTATGTGTTTTTTTTAGGAGTCCATATTCTTGCATATTTTGTAATTTTTTATTTTTTGTAATTTTTTACATAATTAGGGTAACTTGCATTGTTTTAAAATTTTTGTAATTTTGTGCATAATTAGTATTTTTTTAGCATGATTCATATTTTTTGTAATTAGGAAAAGAGAAAAAAAAGAGTAAAAAAATCATTAAAAAAATAATATAATAAAAAAGAGGATAGATAGTTACACCACACAGACTCATTTTAGTTGCATTTAGTGGTTAGGTAGGGTAAAATATATATATATATATACATATATATATATATATATATTTATAAAAATAAAAAAATAAAAAAAAACAAAAAAAGAAAAACAAAAACAAAACAAAAAAGAAAAAAAACACATAAAAAACCAAAAAAAATTTGACCTTATGCACTTGCGGTCGGGACGTCTTATAGATTCTACCCATAGGGCCTAGGGCACCTTCTAGAGTACCTACGCAGGAAAGTGGGACCCAATCGATAGGAAATTTGGCAGATATTGCTGAAACCTTTTCCGAATCCCAATCTGATACCTTTTCCAGAACAACTAGCTCATTGTCCATGGACAATCTAGGGCCGTCAAATAGTCATCCCTTAGCCCCAAAAATGGGACACCCACAAGATCTTTTAATCCATTTGAAGCCGACACCATGGGGTTAACACTCAATGTGAGACTCCAATATGTCTACACAAATGCTCAAGGAGCTGAGATCTTTAGGGATCCACAACAACGGTATCTTGTTAAGATCGCAGACATTTTCTCAGAACTTGATAGAGCACCTCTAGTCAATGACCAGGGTAACATGTACATGGGTGGAGATGGTGTTCGCTACGAAGTCACCTACCATCCAGAAAATGTAGACAAATGAGGGGAGCTCTCTAAAACTGAGTTCTTAGACTTATCAAAGCTTTCTAGAGCAGTCTAGAGATGACTGGCTCATTGAGCCGGACATGCCTGGACCATCCAATGCCCAGTCCTCAAAGCCATCCAAAGATGATTTACTTCTTGTAGATCTAAATTTGGAAAGGGATAGGAAAGGCAAGAACAAAATGGATCAGGGGGCTGAAAGCCAATGGGAGTTTGTACGACAAATTCCAGTGACAAAGGTCTTACAGGATGACCCACTTCAAGAGGTCTATAAGGACACGTTAGAGGGATATTATGCCACAACTAGATTGTCACAGCTCGATCTTCCTCTAGCACTGGTGGTGGTAGTTGAGAAGCTTGCAGGACACATGAACAGAATAGTTGATAAATGGGCCAATGAATACCGAACCTTAGATTGGAAGGAGATTCGGGAACTCACGTGGAAAAAGGACAACCATTATTCATGGAAGTGTTCTCAACAAATACAGCTAAACCAGGAGAGACAGCCTTTCTTGGAGAAACTGTTGCTCCTCCCCTACAAGAGTTCACTAGAGAGGGACCCTCAATATCAAAGTGGACCACTGCTAGTAGCCCAACTCTAGCACCAAGATATAGTCCTACACCAAATGTGCGACCACAGGTCACACCACAACAACATCTTTCTCACTATGACAATCGGAGGAGAGGGGAGCCAACTAGGCCTCCCATAAATGCACCTCTTGAAATGCGGCTGACAAGATCTTTGGAGGGGTTTGGTGAGGCTAGTAATAGGGTACCCACACCAATTTGGGATGCATGTGGACCATCTTACCAAAGAGAGGAACAATTCCCACTGAGAGTGAGAGGCCGTAGGCCCTATGATGAGTATTCAAGACAAGTAAGGCCATCAACTCTTCAGAAACTGGTAAAGAAGTACGAAGGGTCGGGAGATCCATACGACCATGTAGCAGCATTTAGGCAAGCAGTTCGAGCTGAGCAAGTGGCTGATAAGCATACTCAAATTGAAGGATTTGGGGGAAAGGCCCTTGCTTGGTTTCAGGCATTAGAGGCTTCAGACAAATCTTCTTTACGAGTTTTGGAAGAGAGATTCATTGCTGCTTTTTCCTTGATGGGAATTCAACATGACACGGTAGCACACATCTACTCTTTCAAGCAAGGCGAGAATGAGAGTGTTAGAGACTGTGTAAATAGAATGAAGCAGTACATTAATCGTTGCCCAGAAGATGAGAAGCCCGCCCAAAGTCGATTAATTTCTCTCTTCTTAAAAGGACTCAAAAATTCAACACTGCATACACATCTCTATGCAAAGAAGCATACAAATTTCAATGAGTGTTGCCATGATGCTATGGATTTCACCGATAACTTCAAATTCCAAGATGGTACTGGCCCTAAGGTGAAACCTAGAGATCAGTGGGGTGATGACCAAAGTTTAGGGTCTAGTGCGCTAGTAAATCCAGACCAGATAGCTAACCTAGTACTAAGGAGATTGGGATAGACCTATCGCCCACCCATGCAGCCGCCACAACAGCAGCAATGAATGAGGAGTGTACTACCTACAGGTCCTCATCTTTGTGGAGCATGTGGCGGTAACCATAAAACAGAGGAATGTTATACCTTTTCTCCTCTAGTCACAAACCAACCCACAAAGAAGGGGTGCCAAGCCTGTGCTTGGAACTTTACCCATACCACACAGGAATGTACTCGCATTGCAAGAATGAGACAGGAGCGTGAGCAGCCAAGGGGTGGAGTGGCTCCACAAATGTATCAACAGTATACTAATTTTGAACGTAAGCCACTGATGGCACAAGAGCAAGCACGACCTGTTCTTGGTGCTCAACCTCCTGCTCCTAGGACTGCTCCTGTAAGGGTTGTGGACTACGACAATTCAAATATGTGTAGAGAATTGGTAAACCCAGGCTATGTGGAGGAGGAATATGCATCATATTCATCCAAGGAAAATCTCTTTGAAAGTCCCGCATACCCAAGCCAAGCACTGGGGCTCAACCAGGGGAACAAAATTCTTTGATGTTGCTAGGCGGCTACCAACCTAGGACTCCAGGCCCCTCAGGTCAATGGCAGCAAAGGAAAGTAGAAGCCAAATAAATGGGCCCCTGTTATGAGTGCGGAGAACCCCATTGGGCTCGTGATTGTCCACATCGCTCAAGGCAAGCATCTCGATCCAATACAACAGTACAACAGTTTCCACCAATTGAAAGATATTGTCTAGGGTGTTGTGTAGAACACTTCCCAAAGGATTGTCTGCTGAAACCACATGAGGAAGGCACCTCTCAACCAAAGGTCTCACCACCGTCATCTGAGAATGAGGATGTTGTGCCACTTAGAGTCATGACTAGATCACAGACACGAAATGCCGAAATACAAACTGATGAGACACCTCGAACTAGGGATGCAAAGACAAATCTAGTGGACAAGACCCTACAGTCCAATAGAAAAAAGACCACTAGGAGAAAGAAGAACCGAAACAAGCAAACTAAAAGTGCATCCACTAGTTCTCAAGAAGCCTCTAAACAAAACATGAGGGGTAAAACTTTTACATCCCAAGTAGTGCATGAGGAACATCAACCTCAACCTGGGCCTAGTGCTAAACAAGATGAGGCTAGTACGACCGAGGATAGTTCTGGGGGTTCTATTTTTGTGGAAAAAGTGAATGAGACTCTAGATGCCATCATTGATGCTCATAGAAGTCGCATTGCAGATTTATCTGAGCTACCCAAGAAGCTTCAAGAATACCCAAACCCTCGTGAGGAGAAGATCAATCTAGCTGTACATCAGCAACTCATTAGGGAAGCTCAGTCAATACTTGAGGGACCACCACAACCTATTCCTTGGGGCCCAACCTCTCTTAAGCCAACATTAGAAACCATACCAGAAGTGTCATCAAGTCGGGAAATGAAAAGTGGGCTCATTTCACAAGCTCATAGCAAAAGGTCTGCACCAATTAACACCCAATTGAAAGGAGGTATTCTGCCACCAATTGACACCCAATTGAAAGGAGGTATTCTGCCACCACCTAGCCTTGTCTTCCCATGCTATGATGAAGTTATTGATGCTAATGAGGACATGGCAAATGAGATGTGGGCCGCAGTTCATGAGAAAGTTAATGAGAACATGTCCTTTATTAGTTCGCCTCCATTCTCTGAGGTGGATTTTACCAGGGGCACGGAAAACAACTTTGGATGCCCAAGCATCCAGGAGGAAGTTCAAACAATTGTTTCTCCTAAAAGTAAGCATACAATGAAAACCTTACCAGCATATCTGGGAGAATATGAGAACTGTTCTCAAACCTTGAGGATACCCTCCATGCATAAAAGGTTGACAAAGGAGAAGGATATGAATACCGTGCAAGCTATTTTGTCAGCACCAGTGGCTTGTACCTTACCTTTGCTTGATTTGATAAAGCTTCGACCTGAGTTGTGGAATGATATTGCCACATGTTTGTCAGAGCAGGTATTGCTACAAAAGGGTCACCATCATTGTACTATACACCCTGAGACAAAGCATGTTATGCCAGTTCCTATCAACAAAGTAGGAAAATTTTATGAGGACGATCAGGGAAATGCTACCCTCCCACTAGAAGTGCGAAAAGTAGCTTCAACTGCAATACTTGATAGTGGTGCAGGAGTGGGCATTGTGACAAGATCCATTTGGGAAAAGTGGGGCAAACCAGCTATTAGGAGTACCAGGATGCGCTTGTAGCTAGCAGATGGAAGCTTAGAACATCCCCTTGGGCTGCTTGAGAACATATTGGTCACCACATGTGGGATTGAATATGAGCACGCCTTTGCAGTAGTGGATTTTGGAAAACATCCAAACTATGAAGTGATATTGGGTAGACCATTCATCCGACAATTTCAAATGATTCAAGATTGGGGATACAATTATTTGTACCTCCGACATGATTCTGTCATCAGAAGAGTAAACCTAAGGAATCACTCATATCGTGATGTAACAAGGTCTCCAATAGATGAGTTTGATTCTGCTTCATCTGAGGGCTTAAGAGTTACATTGTCAGACGGGCGAGAAGATCTGTGGATGTGTGGAGCCTCATGTAGGGATTTCAACACTGAGAGACTTAAGGGTAATCGAAGTGTATCAGACGAGGCATACATTCCACAACCCTTCCCTGAGCATTTAATTGATCCACTAGAATGGAGTCATGTCCTTGCAACATTATCGACCTGTGCTTTACCTAAGCCAATTCAATTTTGTGACTCAGATGGATATGATATTATTCCTATACAAATGGTACAACCATGTGACCTTCTAGATGATTTGTACTATAGGAATGCATCCACAACAGCACTGCATGTCGAGGAAGTCTCAGTGGAGGATTTAACACTCGAATCTGCTAATGATGCTGATAAGGAAGATGGATGGGACTCTGATTTTGATAATAATGTGATAATCCCTGAGGAAGAGTTAGGAAAGGCACGCCTACTCTTGAGAGGAAGGGAGGTTCAAGTAGAGATCCCTCGAAGCCGACCTAAATGTAAATGCTGTAAGAGCCATAAAAGAATCCGTAAACAAGATGAGAGGGAACGACGTGAGAGACTACAAAAAGAAAAGGACGAGTCTAAGAGTGAAAACTCTCGACCACCACCTCACTTCTCAGGAAAGAACGGATATCTATACTATGTCCAAGCACAAGATAGTATCAAAGACCAAGTAAAACGATCAGATGGATTCCAAGCAGGAGAAAAGCTAAAAACTGTTAGCAAAAATCGTAAAAAAACGAAGAAACAAAAACCAAAACTCAAGTCTAAAACCGATTCAAAAGAGAGTGTTGGAAGTGCAAGGACAACGGTTGAACGAAAAAATCCGATGCAAGATGGCAAAGGAGAGCTCAAAACCGCATGGTCTTCAATGAGTGAAGACTCAAGTGGACAAGAACAAGGTCTCAATGTTCCTCCCAATTTCACACTGTACACTCTTCAAGATCGGAAGATTGTTCTTCAATAGCCCATGCGACAAAAACCAAGCATGCCAGGGGTTTCATATGATGGTCCAGAAGATGCAAAAAAGATTGATATTGCTAAGCCAGAAGAAGAGCCTCGCTATGTGTGGATTGCCACACAGACTTGTCCTTAGATGAGGAGAAGTTATTAATACAAACAATAAAGGAGTATCGCGATGTTTTTGCTTGGAGTTATAAAGACCTCAAAGGAGTTGATCCAAGCATATGTCAGCATACAATTCCATTGCGAGAGGATGCAAAGCCCTCCAAGCAACGTCCTTATACTTACAATGAAAATTTTACACGGAAGATAAAGGAAGAAATAGACAAGCTCTTAGAGGCAGAATTTATCTATGAGATTGAACACACTGAATGGGTCTCCCCTATTGTAGTGGTGCCCAAGAAAAATGAAAAACTTCGAGTATGTGTAAACCTCAAAAAGGTAAATGCAGCTACTATGCGTGATCATTACCCACTTCCAATCACGGATCATGTTCTGGAACGAGTTGTAGGGAAAAAGGCATATAGTTTCTTGGATGGATTCTCCGATTACAATCAAGTGTCAATTGATCCAAAGGATCAACACAAGACAGCCTTTGCTACTGAAGATGGCATCTTTGCCTATCATGTTATGCCATTTGGTCTAACAAATGCACCAGCAACCTTTCAGCGGATAATGAGTCATGTATTCAAGGAGTACCTTAGGCAATTTCTTGAGATCTTCATGGATGATTTATGTGTTCACTCACAAGAGCGTGATGATCATATAGAACACCTCAGACTTGTGTTTCAAAAGTGTCAACTTTATCGTATATGCTTGAATCCTGACAAGTGCAAATTCATGGTAAGACAAGGGAAAATTTTGGGCCATATTGTTTCTCGCAATGGGATTTCAACAGATATGGATAAAATTGATGTCATTGTCTCATTACCTTGGCCTATCAACCCTAAAGGGGTACAAACATTCATGGGACGTTGTGGCTATTACGGTAGATTCATCTACATGTACGCTGTCCTAGCCAGACCATTATATGCTCTTCTTGTAAAGTTTAATTGGACTGATGAGTGTGAGGAATCCTTTGAAAAGTTGAAGCAAGCATTAGTGACTGCACCCATCTTACGGGCACCACAGATTGGAACCAAATCTTTCATGTCCATATTGATGCTTCAAACTTTGCAATTGGATATATTTTGGCTCAATCGGGAGAACATAATAAGGATTTCCCAATCTCATATGCTAGTCGACAGTTGAACAATGCTGAGAAGAATTATACCACAACAGAAAGAGAAGGATTGACAATGATATATGCAGTGAAAAAGTTTCGCCATTACCTTTTGGCAAACAAATTCATATTTTTTGTGGACCATCAAGCATTGCTATATTTGGTGAATAAGCCTTATGCAACTGGAAGGATTGTGAGGTGGTTTATCATCCTTCTTGAGTTTGATTTTGAAGTGGCAGTTCGAAAAGGAACAACTCATCTTAGGGCAGATCATTTGTCTTGAATCACCTCTGGCAAAGCTCCTGTGGGTGTGGATGATGAAGATTCAACCCTTTTCCTTGTAGAGACAGCCCCTAGATGGTCTGAATCCATTTTAGAAATTTTGACAAGTGGGCAGATACAACTAGCGGGTCCTAATGTGGACCTATGGTGACCATTCAAGTTAATCTCAGGGAGATTATATCGTCAGGGTAATGATGGAGTGTTGCAACTTATACCTAACCCTGACCAATATGAGGAAATCTTGGAATGGGCACATGCGGGTATCGGTGGAATCCATGCATCAGCTACTACTTGTGTGCGACGTATATCTCAGGATGGACAATGGTGGCCTACCATGCATGCAGATGCTGAAACATTTGTTCGTAACTGTGCTTCATGTCAAATTCAGCCAATTCATAATGTCACATTATTCCAAATTTCAACTACACCAAGTTGGAGTAAGTATATTATGGACTATCTTCAGCATGGTCATACGGATCAAAAAATTCCTAAACATCGAAAGCATGCTATTAAAGTTGAAGCGGCAAACTATATGCTGATAGAGGGCCAACTCTACAAGAGGGGCAAGGATGGCAACTTACGCATGTGTGTATGTGAAGCTGACTATTTGAAAATCTTAACTCATGCACATGCAGGTGTCGGGGGTGGACACTTTTCGGGCAATACCACAGCTAACTTGATTAGGTGGTCTGGGCTTTGGTGGCCAACCTTACAAATGGATGCCGAAGAATATGTGAAACGTTGTGACGATTGTCAAAGGACCAAACCTCCCATTACAAAGGACAATATGCCATTGCGGCCTATGTTAAGCACACGTGCTTTTGCTAAATGGGGTATTGATTTTGTCGGTCCCATCAAACCTCCAGCTCGTCACACGCATGCTGAATATATTATAGTCGCAACTGACTATTTGACCAAATGGGTAGAGGCAAAGGCTACAGTCAAAAATGATGCCAAAACCACAGCCAAGTTCTTGTATGAGTACATGTTTACACGCTATGGCTTACCTATTGAGATCGTTAGTGATCAAGGTGTGCACTTTGTAAATGAGGTTATAGAGTTTTTGCTTCAAGAATTTATGGTAATTCACAAGCGTTCTGCACCCTATCATCCCCAGACCAATGGACAAGCTGAGAGTACTAACAAGATTCTCTGCACAGCACTCACAAAGATTGTTGAGGGACATAGGACTGATTGGGAGCAAAAGTTGCACTCAGTTCTTTGGGCATATAGGACAGCCTATAAAACATCTGTGGCCACAACCCCATTTGAACTTGCTTTTGAACTAGATGCAATTCTTCCCATTGAATTTCTTGTACCTACTCTACGAGTAGCTAAACAATTGGATTGGACTGGTCATGAGCTTTCACAACGCGTTGACGAATTGGAAAAGCTTGATGAGACCCGCTTATTGGCGGTAATGGGGATGTATGCTGAGAAGAGGAGACAGAAGCAATGGTATGATAGAAATGTAACAACTGGCCGATTCAAAAAAGGGGACCTGGTGCTCTTGTACACACTTAAGAAGCATAAACGAAAGCTCAAGAAACGTGGCCTAGGACCGTTTGTGATTAATGAGCTTACTCTAAGTGGTGCAGTGCGTTTAGAGACACTAGAAGGTGAGCAAATGCCTAACTTCATTAATGGAAGTCGTCTCAAGAAATACAATGATACATTACCTGAAGCCATGCTTCAACAGATGCATGCCGCACAAACACGGAAAGAAGCACTTGACCTACTTAAACGTCAGGCTCAAGAGGAGTCTAAAGCTAGAGTTGCAAAAGCCAAGGAGCGTCGCAAAGATTCTATGATGGCCTTACAGTTGGCTACTGATGAACCATATGTCGATCCATTCAATATTCAAGTGTGCCTTCATCTTCATGAGAAAACCTACTTTGTCTCTGCCTTAATTGACTCTGGTGCAGATTATAATGTTCTCTCGTTTGACACATGGATAGCCTTGGGTCAACCAACACTTGTACACATTCCTGTTGACCTATGAAGCTTCTCAGGGGAAGATAACCCTATAGAGGGAAAATGTGTTATTATGATGTCCATTTAGGATCACCAGATGTCAGTGCCCTTTTATGTGGCACATAAGTCCAAGGCAGTAGTAGAGGCTGTTCTCGGTCGATCGTGGTTAAATGCTACCAATTGCTCATTAGATTGGAAGAATAGACAATACAAGTTGCAAATTGATTCGGATTGCATCTTGGGATCTGCTACTCCACGAGCTTTATCGTGTCAAAAGGGTAATGTTTCTACCTTACACAACCCACTCTCAAAATCTGCTCTTGAAGCTCCAAAACAAATGATGTGGATAATTGATGAGTACTCAAGTGAGGGCCATGGCTGGCATGTTCCAACTACTCTAGTTGCTGCTCAAAGAAGGCCAGGCAAGAAGGAATTATCAATTTGGCTACCCAAAGATGCGTACAAACTTGTACCATCTAGTCCAGTTACTAAGCCTCCTAAAAAGCACATCATTTTCAAGCCTAAACCTCGGATTGTTACTCGATGGGTCCCAAAACATGTTCTTAAAGCACAAGGCTATTATGAGGGTGCAACAGCAATTTGGCTTCCAAAATGCCATGGTTTGCTAGGGGTAAAAGAGTGTTTCAGAAAGATTCCAAAAGCCACCCTTGATTTTCCATATCAGTGGGTGCAAAACAAATCAACACAAACTCTTCAAGATAGGATAGGTGGCTGTGATAGCACCTACAAATCTACTTGTGTTGATCTTCCTAAAACATGTATTGAAACACCGGTTGTCCCAATTTCTCCTTGTTACACAATTCCACCATCAACTTGTGTACCTAAAACAAGTCCAAATGAGACTCATTTGAGCATAGATTCTAGCATTTCAATGCCTAAATCCTCTTATCTTGCTCAAATTCCAAGACAATTGCTAAAATTTCCACCTCCTAAGAAGGACATACCCAAAACCAAAGATAAGGCATTAACACTACAATTGAAGCTCTTTGGTAGATCAATGTTTGAATAATGTGGTTCCTTATGCCTTTAGAGGATTGTGTTCTTTTTGAGATAATCTTGTTTTTGATTGGAATTGTAATGATGGATATGAGTGTTCTAAATTTCATTGTTCTACGTCCAGATAACTCCTGATGGATATTTGGCGAGATACATGTCCACCATGCATTGACCCTAATAGTACTCGACCTGATCATCGTGGGGGTTATAGTGCTCCTCTGTTTCAAACTCATTCTAGGTACTTCTACGCTCCCTTAGGTAAAAATTGTTGTGGGCATCACTTTGTCACGTTATTCTATCAACAGCATCACCCATTTCCACATGTCAAGAGTGTGCACGACTCGTATTAGACTCGTATTAGGAGAAGCTTCACATATTTGTTGGATATGCCGCTCTTACTTTAGACGATATGGCACGGGCTTAATGAAGCAAATTGTGGGAATTACACCCCAACACCATAATCTTCTTAATGTGAGAATACCAGAGAGAGGACCAAATCAACGTAGATTACCTGAGGAGGTTCAAGCACAACAATGGAGGGATACAAGCTTAAATGACTTGCAACCACCGATCTTGCAAGCCCTCCTTCCCCAAGCCTCAACATGTCAATATTGGATCAATATGAGTACCTATATTGCGCAGTTCCAAAATTGAAGTTGTCTGCTTAACCTTCCCATAGAACCAATGCCATATTTTAGTGAGGAAGCACTCCTTCCTCTACCACCTTCTCCAGAGGCCGGTTTTTGTGAGGGGTTGTCCCTGCATCCTGAGGAAATTGATACCATCTTTCCAGTAGACGTGGACACGGATCCACCACCAGCGCAAGGGTAAGCACATCGACTCCACAATAAGATCGACAAGCCAGGGCACTTTTCTCCCACTGGGTTTTTCCCCTAGGCTATATTCGGTGATTGGCACCAATAACAAATTTTATTCCTTTATTTTCTTTTCTTGTTTGTTAATAAAAATTTTGCAGAGATCTCAGCTAAATAAGAGCATCTAACACGCCCCAACAGTCCACCTACCGTGCCCACAAATTAGGAAGGGGGAAGACATGCTACGCCTACAAAGACCAAGGAGGAGCAATCTACACAAAATCAGCAATGCATCAATGCAAACAAACAACATCAACGGGCACTATAACAGGTGTATTCAAATCATAATCTTTTGTTCTTTATGTGCTTTTATCTTTTGAATATATGGTTTGCATGTTCACACAATGTTAGCTGGTTTAAGTTTTTGATTAGTTATTAAAATATGGTGAGTGAATTCTAGATTCTTAGTGAACTTAGTAGAAGATATTTCTATTTAAAGATAGTGTAGGATATATACCAATGGACTATGCCAAGTTCTTATGCTTTCAAGGTATATTAAATATTCCTAGTGGTAGCTACCTCTTAGGTATGAGCTAGGTGCTAGGAGTAAAAAAACTTTTATGAAAATATACCCTAAAAAAATATATACAAAGTGAATTGAGACATGACGTGTCTACAGCCATGAGGAATGCTTGGTAGGACCTGGGGTTGTCTTAGCACCTTGGGGCCGATGCCTTGGTTTCCATGGGGTGAACACTGACGTCTAAAAGCTTCAGAAAAAGACCTTCAAGGAATCTATCGCCTTGATAGATGTTGGTAGGGCTCTGGGGTACACTATGGATCCTCGAGACCGATGCCCTCATCTTCATGGGGTACTCCTTATGTCATAAAAGAAAGAAAAAGGGTCTGTCGCCCTTGAGATACTTAGCGGTTTTTTTATTCTCTTGGCGGAGGTCTCTTGGCCATTGCTTGGGTCTCATTGGGATGGAACCTTAATCTTTATCACCTTCTACACACACATCAAAAAAAAAAAAGAGTTCCAATCACCTTTGCTCATATTTAGGAGTAGGTTTGCCACTTAGGAATAGCTTAAATACTTGTAGGACATTGAGACTGCGGTCATAACCGGCAGTGTACAAGCACACTTGCCTTTGCATAGCACTATCTACCACTTAGTCTCACTTTGACTAGTCTCTACTCACCTATTTTAGTACTCTTTAAAACTCTAATCAGCCTTTCACTTGTATGCTCACATGTGGAATTGTCATTGCTGTTTTTTCTTTTCTTCTTTTCTTTTCTTTTTTTCAATAAAAGGCTTTACTTGTATCCATTGTTTTTTGCAGCTCGTGCTCCTACCGCGCTGGAGGACGTGCGCAAAATAGGAAGGGGGAGTGTTGCATGACGAATGAAGATCAATGCAAGGATGCAACAAAAAAAAGACACTTAGGGCTCTTGTAAAGAGTTCCAAGTTGTAGATGAATGTGGGAGTGGGCTTGACAATAATCCCACATGGGAACTTTTGGGAGTTTTAGAGTTTTTGTATAAAAAGTGGCTCATTTGAGAGCTAGAGAGGACTCTTTGGTCATTTGGTTGAGAGGCTCATAGAGAGAGCTTGCTCCATAGCTCCTTCTCATGTGCTCTCCCAAGGCTCTCCATCTCCATCCTTGCTTCAATCTTGTACTGTCTATTCTCTACGTATTCAATGATTTGAGGTTGCGGTCTGTCTACACACTTGCTAATCTAGATTTCTTAATGATGTTTTGATGCTAAAATCTGATTTGTGAATTGTAGAGTGCATGTGATGAAGCTTGTGCATGAAATGATGTGTAGTTGAGGCTTGTGTGATAGCTCTTTGCATGTTAGATTCTTTGCATAAGTTGCATTTTTGTGCTTAAGTGTAGCCTAATCTTGATGCGTTTATTATGTTAGATTGATTGCTTGATTGTTGAAGAAGGATTGAGTAGGACTAGAAGTCATTAGTGTGTGGTTAACTAATCTTCTCCCATTCGAGATAGCCTCTATGCGCTAACAGGGTTGCATTCACGGATTGACAAAGTGTGTGGGTTGGAGTGTAGCCTCCGCTATGCTATGCTATGCTATGCTATGATGTCCCAAACAAGTACATATCTCAATCTTATAACCTAATTGTCCTTGGAGTCTTAAGCTCAGTTAGCATAATCTTCTCATCATCATTATGTTGTTAATTAGGTTGCATCCATCATAAGATTAGTGTTTCTTAATCATCTTTTCTGACATGGTAGAGACACCCCTCTCCATTAGCTTAGACTTAGCTCACACTAGTCTAATTACTTCACTAATCACCTAATTATCCACTAATCTCAACCTTATCCATATCTTCCACTTGTGGCCAAAACTTCTCTTTCTTGATTCTCCAGACTCACTTCACTATTGATAAATCCCTCGTACATATATCGTTTTCATCTCATTGCTATTCTACATGTCCAAGGGTTCAGCTCAATTTGCTCATAAATCTCTCGTTTCTCGCACATTTTCATCGACTATAGAATCGCCTCATTCGTCGTGTGTAGTAACTATTAGATCAATCCCTTGTAGGGCTAGTTAGCCACTACTACAAGGGCTACATAGCCCGCATACCAAGCACATTGGTGCATAGCATGACCCAGGAGACCCTGATTTGGAGGCGCTGGAAACAAGCAAACATACACCGCTTTCTGGTGGATTTGAGCTGAAACTTTCCCTTGGTCCATTGATCCTCATCAAGGGTTCTAAGGCTACCAATAAAGACCCATTAAAAGGCTCTTCCATTTACTCAATTTTTCCCTCCAAAGTTTGCTGCTACTAATCACTATTTTTCAGCACTAATCACTATCATTAGTGCATCATTAGCAAAAAATGGGCCAAATTAATGTTAAAATTGGATAATTGGAGTATTAATCCACTATGGAAAGTTCTCTCTTATATCAAAAATTCAATGCACTCAAAAATTCAATGCACCCTCTTGCATTACTTAATTGAAGTGATGTTTTAATTGCCATTCTTGTACCAAGACTAGACAATGGCCAACCATGAATCATTATCACATGCAAAGACCTTCCTCGTGTTCTCATTACAAATTGTAAAAAGGGACAGACAACACTCCTGATATTATTGATAAGATCCCCTTGTTGTACATGTGGAGAAACTCTCATTAGAGGAAAATAAGTTTAATGGGGATAATTTTTACACTTGGCAAATGAAAATCATGTACACATTGATGAGAAAAGGGCAATGGGATCTAATTGAGCCTAGTGAAGATAGTGATAGCACATCACTTAACACATTTAACAATCATAAAGCACTTGGCACAATACCTTAGATTTTGGGAGATAAAGTCATACATCACATTGCAGGGATAAAAGATTGCAAGAAGGCATGGGATGAACTTAACAGAGTCTTTGGAAGCAAAACCAAGAGCTCCAAGGTTAACCTTTTGATGTGGTTTTACAGATTGGACAAAGAAGAAGCTGCTGACACAATGGCGGCTCACATAAACAAGTTCAAGGCACTCAAAGAACAACCAGCAGGGAATTAAGAAGAAGATTGAAGAAGATGATGCAATTGCAGTTCTCCTCAATAGTGTCAACAAAACCCCCTATGATGTCCTTATGTCCACACTAAAAAATGTCAACAAAACCCTAATTGAAGTTGAGTCTTCACTATAATTGAGCACTGGGGGGGTTCACTATATGTAAACTCTCTATATCACGTGCATTCAAGGCTTAATTAAAAAACCCCTTATATGTAAATTTCTCATGAATAAAACACACCCATTTTCTATTCAATTTATAAATACCCCCTTTAAATGGTACACTTCTGTATGTAAAAAATGTGTAAAAAAGAGATTTAAGAAACCCCTTCTGTTGAACCCACGTGCTATGCTAACATATTTATGAGTGACCCTCTGAGCTTAAGCAGGAGCCTAAACTAAAGGACACATCAATTGTCACTCAAGGAATCAACCAAAATGCTTTGTAAGCTAGAAAAATTGTCAGATGTAATCATTGTGGGAAGCTTGGTCACATATTTATAAGTTTTTGTTTCAAAAATAAACTAAAAAATAATTTATAGTGCTTGTGGAAATATTGGGCACTTGTAACCTAATTATTCTTGAGTCTTAAGCTTAGCTAGCATAATCTTCTCATCATCATTATGTTATTAATCAGGTTGCATCCACTGTAGTATTAGTGTTTCTTAATTAAATTAATTAGGATTAAGCTAGACATGCATGGTGAGGGTTCATATTTTTTTACAATTTGGCATCTACTATGTAATGATATTATTTATGATACAAAGGTTACATGGATACATGGACAAGTGCATTTTTTAATGACCTCCTCCCAAATATATAGTCAAAGTTTGTAAACAATGTGTCATTTTCAGATTCATAGCCCTAAACCTATGTCATTCCTATGTCACCTAATCTAAGTCATATTTTCTCTTTAGTTATCTATGATTTATAGGATTTTTTCTATTTTTTTGAGATTTTATTGGCCACAATCTACTATTTTGAATGCTTTTGTACATATTTAATGGTCAAAAGTTTCTCACATAAACAATCCAAAAATATTTCAAAATTAGGCAAATATCCCCAATAGTTATCTTTCTTTCTTTTTTTTCTAAAATTTGATGTTTTACATCAAAGTTAATGCAAAACATCAACTTTTAGGCTAAGAGTTGATGTTTTGCGTCAAAGTTGATGCAAAACATCAACTTTACCCCCACAAAACGTGTTGTTTTACATCAAGTTTTAGATGCTCCGAAGAAAAACATTGGAGCATCAGAGGTTGATTTTCATAAGCAACATGACTTTGCAATTCTGTCCATGTGGCATGCTCAACCGACTTGTTCCACAAATTTTGAGTACTAACATGACCCTATTTCGATGCAATTTGCAAACGTTATAGAGTGATTTAAAAATTTTACAAATTGCTCTATAACATCTACAACTCACATCAAAAGAAGATCAACTTCAAGCCGGTTATGAAAATTGACCTCTGATTCTTCAACTTTGTTCTTAGGAGCATTTGAAACTTGAGTAAAAACATCAAGTTTTGTTGTAAAGTTGATGTTTTGCATCAACTTTGATGCAAAACATCAAGTTTTATTGAAAAGTTGATGTTTTGCATCAACTTGATACAAAACATCAACTTTTACAGAGTAAAAGTTTATCTCCCCACTCAACATAGACGATCCCACCATATGCATCTGCTTTTAGTTCTTCAGTTTTAAAATTGAACTGTAGAACATAATTCATGAATAGTGAATCAATCAACTCATGATCTTCTAAATCAATAGAGCCTTGCGCTTCTAGATCAAAACCAATGGATTGTAGGTCATCTCATGGATTGCCTTATCTATTTCTTCTACTATCATGAAGTTGTGGCATCTACTATACAGCAATATTATTTATGATACAAAGGTTACATGAATACATGGATAAGTTTATTTATGTAATGACCTCCTCCCAAATTTGTAGTCAAAGGTTGCAAACCATGTGTCTTTTCTAGATACTTAGCCCTAAACCTATGTCATACCTATGTCACCTAATCCAATGCATATTTTTCCTTTAATTCTCTATAATTTATAGGATTTTTTCTATTTTTTTAAGATTTTATTAGCCACCATCTACTATTTTGAATCATTTTGTACATATTTAATAGTGATAAAAATAAAACATTTCACATAAACAATCCAAAAATATTTGAAAATTGGAAAAAAAAGCCCCACTAGTTTTTTTCTTCTTCTAAAAGTTGATGTTTTACATCAAAGTTGATGCAAAACATTAACTTTTAGGCTGATGTTTTAAAGTTGAGAGTTGATGTTCGGCATAAAAGTTGATGTTTTAAAGTTGATGCAAAACATAAACTTTACCAAAAAACTTGTTGTTTTACATCAAGTTTCAGATGCTCTGGAGAAAAACGTTAGAGGATCGGAGGTTAATTTTCACAAATGACCTGACTTTGCAATTTCGTCCACGTGGCATGTTAAAAAGACTTATTCCACAAATTTTGAGTACCAACATGACCTGTGTTCAATGAGATTTACAAACATTGTAGAGTGATTTCAAAAGTCTACAAATCGCTCTATAACATATGTAACTCGCATCCAAAGAAAATCATCTTGGTACTCTAAATTTGTGGAATAGGTCATCTACTTCTGATCCTTCAACTTTGTTCTCTAAAGCATTTGAAACTTAATGCAAAACATGAAGTTTTGTTGTAAAGTTGATGTTTTACATCAACTTTGATGCTAGAGTAAAAGTTCATGTTTTGTATCAACTTGATGCAAAACATCAACTTTTCCACAAAACTTCATGTTTCATAAGAGTAAAAATTGATATTTTGCATCAACTTGACGCAAAACTGTAACTTTTACTCCTGATGCAAAACATCAACTTTTTCACAAAACTTGATGTTTCGCAAGGCTAAAAGTTGATGTTTTCCACAAACTATCATGATGCAAAACATCAACTTTTCCAAAAAACTTGATGTTTCACATCATCAACGATGTAAAACATCATCTTTTTCCACAAAAGTTGATGTTTTTGCATCGTTCATGCACAACATCATATTTTGTGAAAACGTTGATGTTTTGTGTAGAAAGTTGATGTTTTGTATCAACTTGATGCAAAACATCAACTTCCATAAAAGTTGATGTTTTGCATCAATTTGATGCAAAATATCAACTCTTAGCCAAAAAGTTGATGTTTTGTATCAATTTGATACAAAACATCAGCTTTTAAGTGAAAAGTTATTGCTCTGCATTAAGTTGGCCACAAATGTTATAGCTATAAGATCCTTACCATGTGTGGTTACCGATATGATTCAAACCCAAGCACCTACCTGATATTGTACAAAAAAGTATTTTGAAAAGTATAAGCCCCATAGAGCCTAATTATGCATAAAGATTTTATAAGGCTATGTATAAGCCTTATGCATAAGGCTTATGTATAATCTCTCTGCATAAAGACTTTATGCAAGATTTATGGATAAGGATTATGCATAAGGCTTGCATAAGGCTCATGTGTAAGCCATATGTATAGAGCTTATGCATAAGCCTTATGCATAAGGCTTCATGCTTTTTTGATGTGGAATGCTATGCATGGATGGTGGAGAGAAAAATTTTTCTAAATTTATCTACGCTCTTATACATATAGCCTATATTTCTTATGCTCTATTTTTCAACGCATAAGGTATTCTCTCTATACATAGAGTTTACATGGGTATAGACATAGTCATCACAATGCATGCTAGACCTCCTTATGTTAGAGTTCAGTGAGAAGTGACTTTGCATGCTAATGTAAGAAGGCATAGAAAGTATTGTGAAGTGGGATCCTCTCACATATAATAGCATACATAGGCTCTATTGTGAAGTGGGATCCTCTCACATACAATAGCATACATAGGCTCTATGCATGCACGAATATAGATCATGCATAGAGATTTTCTTAAAAATGTGTTACTAATCAATGTTTTTCATGTTATGTTTTTTAAGTCTTGCATTGTTGTCCCATCCTTTGGCTTAACATTGTTGAGGTAATCTCTCTTATTCATGTAATTGTTAATGCAAGCTCATGTTTATTGCACCCTTGGGTTCCGAGTTTAGGGTTTAGTATAGTACATAAGGCTTATAGCTTATGCATAATCCTTGTGCAAGCTCATGCATAAGCCTTATGTAAGCTTATGCAAGATTTATACATAAGGCGTATGTATAGAGCTTATACGTAAGACTTATGCAAGCTCATGCATAGGGCTCTATGCGTAAGCTTTATGCATAAATCTCTATGTGTAAATCTTGTGGGATTGCATACTTGGCATCTACGTGCTTATCAACTTGTAAGCTTACGAGCTTATGGGCTTGCAAGCTTATAGGCTTGTGGGCTTATCGATGTACTAGCTTGTCGACTTGCCGACTTGCTGACTTGCTGACTTGCAGGCTTACTAGCTTGCAAGCTTATAAGCTTGTGGGCTTATCAGTGTGCTACATGGTAGACTTGTCAACTTGTAGGCTTACTAGCTTGTAAGCTTGCTAAATTATGGGTTTGCATGCTTACTTGCTAGCTTACCGGTGGGCTTTTTGTCTTGTGGGTTTGCTAACTCGTGGCCTTACCAACTTGTGGGCTTACCTTCTTATGAACTTACATGCTGGCTTGGCTCTTACTGGCTTGCCACATCCAAGCTTATTGACTTGTGGACTTGCAGTTTGAAGGCTTATCGGCTTGCGGAATTTTTGGCTTGTGGGCTTGCAAGGACTTATTAGCTTGCAAACTTGCCGACTTGAGGGCTTACATGCTTGCACGCTAGTAGGCTTACTTGCTTATGGGATTGTAGACTTGGTAGTTTGGGGGTTTGCCGACTTACTCACTTATGAGGCTTGTAGGATTATGGAACTTTCTGGCTTATGGACTTGCACCTTGTCACTTACTTTCTCTTCAGAGCTTGTAGGATTGTGGAACTTGCCGGCTTATGGACTCGGGGGGTTGTATATCTGTATCACTTGCGTTTAAGGCCTATTTTAAAAATCCCTTACTTGTGAATTTTTTATGAATAAAACACATCCTTTTTCTATTTAACCTGTGAATACTCCCTTTAAATGATACCTTTCTGTATGTAAAAAACATGTAAAATAGAATTTTAAAAATCTGTTCTGTTTAACCCACGTGCTACGCTTACATTTTTTATGAGTGAACCCCCCTTGTGGACTTGCATCTTTTGGCATAGTAGCTTACAGGATTACTGAGTTATGGGCTTGCGGACTTGCAGGCTTGAGCGCTAGATTGTGAGATTGCGGACTTGCAGGCTTGAGCGCTAGATTGTGAGCTTGTGGACTTATTAGCTTACAGGCTTATGGGCTTGATGTTTGTGTGTATAGATACGTCACACGTGTGTATGTATGTATTTAAGTGTGTGTGTGTGTGGAAGCCGTCACGTTTGTTGGGCCCGCCACGATGTGCCCACCACTGCCACGTTAGGATTGGGGGCATCTCGCCGCCGGCGGAACCCGTCTTTGCGCTGCAGCCTGTTGTCCGACGTGATAGACATAGAAGAAGCCTGTGAAAATACAAGGAAGGGCTACAACCATGGCAGCAGCCCTGCACAGAGATACGAGAGGAGAGAGTCCCGCTGTTGTTGATGAATCGTTATATTTATTTATGAGAATACATTTATTTATAGTTATTGAGGTGTGCCCCATCAAGTATAATTCCAACTTAGGTGATTCTGCTGTTAATTCGTACATAATTATGCAGTACCGTGACTATAATAACTACGTTTTAAGAGTACATGCTGCAGCTAGCACAGGGATGCCTTTATGCTTCTCTGCCATCAAGGAGAGCTGAGTTCCCTCTCCACGAAACTCCCTATTTGGGTGGCAGCTCCCCTGAGCGTTGGCACTCTAAAAAGGGGATGGATTTAGAGAGGGCGTCGCTGTCGTTGAGAGAGGTACTGTTGGAATTAATGCTCGTGTCCACTATACGAGTGTGAACGCCCATCACGAAGTGATACAAATGAATGGGTGCTTCTACTCCTATATAAATGTAACCAATCGATCAATCAATCAACAACGATTCATCAACTACGAGCGTAGCTCCTGCTCCTGCTCCTCCGTCTGTGTGTGAGCGATGGCGTCTTCAATCTGAGTAACATCTAATTAATGCTTATCAATTAATGTTCTGCTAATGATGTTTTAATTAATTGTAATCGCTTCCTCCTCCAAACTTCTACATGGTATCATCGCCTTCTTTTCTGGAGAGCCTGTGTGGGCCTGCATCGCCTCCGCCACCTTCGTAAGCCAATCAAAAATCTCTCCGCCACCTTCGCAAGCCAACCAAAACAGCACCACCTCCGCCTTTATCGCATTACACGCCGTGCTTATTGGAGCCCAATAGATACATCGCCACCTTCGGCCCCACGCCACCCAATACAGGCGAATCGTTTTTCCTAAAGCCCTCCTTCCCTCTACCTCCTCTAGTGCCCTTTGACGTCGCCGCTGAACAGCACTCTATCTCTTAGCGGTTGTCTCCTACTATGCATTTTTTAGGTTTTTCTGTGCACCATCTCTTGCCACCTCGCCTCTATGCACGCCGCCAATTGCACCATCTCCACCTTGTGCCTGGGCTGAATTGCGTGTAGCCCTTGTTGATTGCGCCTTCTGGGGGTATATTTTTTTTAACAAAAATTATAAATATCTTTTTAAAAAAAAACACACAATACTTAAAAATAAATAATAGAAATAAACTTTAACAAACGTTAATATTTTATTTGTAAGCAATTTTTTTTAAAAAAAATTAATAATTCACTCACATCACGAACATGCCTAAACATTCAGGCTATTCGTGAGCGCAAACATGCCTACTCTTTCAGGCTATTTGCGTGCACACATGACATTTTATACAAAAATGATAAAAACTTTTCAAATAATAATAATGATGATTTAAACAAAAACAAACAAACAAATAAACAACACAAATGGGCAAAGACCCACAAAAAGGCAAAGACCTACCAATGGACAGTGACCGGTAAAAAGACCCAAAGAGGTCCGTCCTACAATGGACACTAATATAAGACCTGGGCAAACAAATAAGACCAAAATAAATAAATAATAACAACAATAATAATAATAATAAAGCCCAAAGAGGCATCAACCCGTTGGAGTGTTGGCCACACCCACGAGGTATGATATTAAAACAAAATTATGGGTGATATAATCGTCCACCCTAAGAGCCCAAAGTGGCATGAAACAACAACCCAAACAAAGAATTGTGAATCCCCAAGAGGGAAACAACTATGCCCAAAGAGGCAATTGAGCCCATTGGAGTGTCTACAGCATCCATGAGGCCAAAATTAAACATTGGTCTTCGACAAGCTGAAAACGAATCAGCCTCTGAGTGATGACAAATTAAACTTAATTGTACATACACACTTGTAAATAACATCATATCACATATATATTTTGATAATTCAACTCATACTCATATATTAATTTCTCTTTTGACATGTACCCAATGCAATACTTGCAATTCCACTACTCAACTTGAGGGGGAGAATACGGATGGCAAGTCTGAGAGTGGAAGAACTTGTGTTTCGACATCATATCGAAACACACATGTTGCAGTTACTACCAAGCACAATGTCTCAACATCATATTGGAACATGTGTCTTGAGGTTGTCAAGGAGATCAACTTCGACAAAAAGCATATCGAGATAATCACAAAACAAATGCCTTGCGATTACCAAAGCAGTTATATCATCATCGACTCATGATGTAAAGATATATAGCATTACACATGAATTCATAATGCATACATCACTATACACACACATTTCATCATTCACCCTCATGCGGACATTCGCATTAAGGGGGAGTGTTGGAATTAATGCTCGTGTCCACTATACGAGTGTGAACGCCCATCACGAAGTGATACAAATGAATGGGTGCTTCTACTCCTATATAAATGTAACCAATCGATCAATCAATCAACAACGATTCATCAACTACGAGCGTAGCTCCTGCTCCTGCTCCTCCGTCTGTGTGTGAGCGATGGCGTCTTCAATCTGAGTAACATCTAATTAATGCTTATCAATTAATGTTCTGCTAATGATGTTTTAATTAATTGTAATCGCTTCCTCCTCCAAACTTCTACAGGTACTGGCTGCGGCGCCGAGAAAACAAGCTAGCATATTCAACGAGGTGATCTGAAGTACGGTGGCGGTGCCAGGTGGTTCTCTCTGACCAAACAAGCGATTTTATAGCTTCGAAGGGGCTTGGCTATCGACGTTTACTAGGTGTTGGGATTCTGTAAAGCGCGGCCTGGGTGGATAAGATAAGTGTTGAAAGAGGTAATTATGGAAAGTTTAAGGATGGCGTCTGTATATATAGAAAGGAGTTGGGCCTCTCGGGGAGCACGAGGGGGCGATGGTTGAGGAGGGGAAAAGACGGCCGCTGTTCAACAAGCCGCTGCGTCGGAGGTGGTGGTGGAAATTACGAAGTCATCCAACCGCTGGCAAACTAATAATAAACAAAGCAAAAGTGAGACGCGTGTGCCAAAGAGAGGAGAAATCAGGGACGGTGCGAGGTTGTAGCTACCACCTCGGTAACCTCTGTACGCATCCCAATCAGCAATCAGTACTAGTCATTCAAGCAAACTTATCACTTGCTGCTTAACAGCAGCAATCATCCATTCATGTTCCTCGCCATCGATCCATTCATGTTCCGGCTTGAAAATGACCATGTTCAATCAATCCTTGTCACTTTACACCTTAAGCAAGGCCTTTGCAGCGCTTAACTAGTTATCCCGTGGAGGCGAGATCTTACGCATTCCCAGCATTCTACTGCATCATCGAACTGCATGTGTCAAGCAAAATCCGCATCCCGTCAAAGTACACACCACACCACATAAATCACTCCCTAAATAAAACACACGTGCAGCCGTAAGAAGCGAAGCTAAGGCGAAAGTCGTCCACGCTTAAACTACGTCCAAGCATGGACTTAAACATTGCCTAAAAGCTTTTTGAACCCATTCGCTCGCCACCTCCCTTGACTTCCAAGTATTCTCAGCGTGGGCACAGGACCAAAGTCAAACTTACAGGTTTCACATGAAGGCCCATAGACTACGGTAATGAATGCCGTTGGTAATGTTGCTATGGATTCTTGGTTGGGTTGCGTTTATCACGGTAATCATTGTTAGTGAATTGTACAAGATCCTGTTACTCACAAAGAATCTAACTTATCACACTTATGACAAAGAATCTAACTTATCACACTTATCACTGTGTCTCAGTTAATATAGTGTTGCATTATGTCTAACTCATCAAGTCATCACTATGGACACTTGTTGGAGAAATTTGACGGCTCCAAATACCACACATGGAGCATCAACATGCAGATGGGATTACTAGATCGAGAACCCTAGGTCAGTCTCAATGGCATCGAGAGAATAGGGACCCTAATAATATCACTAAGTGGACAAGGAATGACTCAAAGGCATTATCATTTAGCATTTGTGGTTAAGCAGATAACCAAATTCATCAAGTGAGCTCCTCCAAGAGCTCTCAGAAAGCATGGACTCGTCTAAGATCCATATTTGGTCAAGTCAATGTAGCACTAAGGATGTTTCTTCAAAAGACGGTATATAGACTTGAAATGGATGATAAGGAGACATTAGCTAACCATGTTAACAATGTCATGAGTAATAGATCAGCTCAGTGAATCTAGGGTTACCATTGATGAAGAGCAAGCAGTTTTTATCTTACTTGCTAGTATGCTTGATGCCTATGAGCAATGTTTGTCAGCTCTTGCAAACCAAACTAACATTACCCTTGAATCAGTTGCCTCATATTTGATCCTTGAAGAAACCAGAATGGAATCCAAGAAGACTTCCAAGGAATCCACCTCACAGATTCAAGTCAAAGCAACTCTCATCACATGGATGAGAAGAAGAAGAAGAAGTTTCTCAGGACACTACAACATAAAGCAAGCATAGATGCGCAAGTTACGGGGGCTTCTAGTTCCTTTGAAACTAGACGCTCTTATAGACACGATTTTAGACCTGCTTATAGATGCAGTCTGTAGTAATAATTTCCTATGCAGTTGCAATTGTGGACCTTGCAAAGAAAAACAGAATCTTCAATCCCCAAAAATATTATTTGCTGAACTATGTGCATAAGATTTTGATAATATGCAGATTTTTTGGTGTATTTATATACAAATGAATCTCCAGAAAGCATATTTACAAGGAAAGAGAGAAAAAATAGGTATAAATCGAGTAATGTGGTGAAAAGAGATGGATACATGCAAAGGCTTAGGTATATCAAGTAATGCCATGAAAAACAATCCAAAGGACAATGATTCAATCCCCACATCTTTTCATCAAAGTGAAGCTTTTTAAAAAAATCTTGAACCTTCACGGTTGAATACATGTAAAGGCTCAAGCATATCAAGTACTTGCATGAAAAGCAGTCCAAAGGTGAATGATTAAGTAATGCCACAAAAAGCAACATATCATAATAAATCTATACATGTAATCTCAAAAAGGCATGAATCTTTACATGTAGTCTCAAAAACATAATAGCAACATATCACAATAAATCTATATCGGGCTATCTATGTCTCATTTGTCTAATTGTAGTTTCGATAATAAACATATTGGAATGCAATGGCTGATGTGGAGGATACATAAATAAGGTGATTTTCGAGACTCGCGTGCATTGTGAGTCTTGTCGATTCAAAGTGCACAAATCCATCTCATATTATCCGTCTCATTTCTCTAATTACAGTTATGAATTACTAATAAAACAATCAATCAATCACCAATAACAAACAACCAAAAGGAAGACCATAGCCATAATAAAAGTGCAATGAAAGAACTAGAGTTCAACCTCATCTTCAATGAGGTCAACCCTTGCTAAAGTATCTATCTCAATGTCCATGCCTATATCCAAATCTACAAAGAGGTCAATCCCACTACTAGAATCATCACTATTGGAGGAAATATCATCATCTCCAATAGCACGATCATCATCTCAAATGGCACGATCATCATCAATGTTTTCCAAGCTATCTCCCTCAATAGTTGAGTTGACATGCTCCTCCATATGTTCAATGTAGGTGAATGTACTATAAATGGCTCTCGAACATGGTGAGATTGGGATTATATGCCACCATCTCTTACTGTCAATTATTGGTTAATACACAACATATTCAAGGCAAAGATACATCATACAAAAAAATTACATCTCTACTATCTGTAAATGCATATATTGTAACTACCAATAATTATATGTACCTATTCACAATGTTGTGGTAGCACTGGAGTCCCATCCTTTCCTTGCCAAAAATTTGTAGAGTAAATGGTCACAAATCCACTTGCATGACACTTGATTGTTGCATTAGGACCTCTTTCCACCACATTCTTAAACCACTTGACATCCAAAATATATACAAAGAAGCTTCGAAAGTCAAGCTTAATGATATTTTGGATCAATCCACAATAATCATCCATGGCTCCATTGGCTCTCTCAAAGCTTGCAATTACCCCACAATCTTGGTTGTGTTCCTCTTCTCATCAATTCTTTGTGTGCGAAAATGTTTACCCTTCGACCACAAAGCATTAAACATTGTGCACTGTACCAAGATCAAATTTTTTATAAATACCTTAGAATAAATTTTCCCAAGTTTAAAATACTAAAATATGATTGAGAACACAAGTTTGTTTACCTTTTTGAAGCATCCTCGGGCATACTCCCACTCCTCCAATGTGATATGCATGCTTTTGTCTTGTGCCACTCTCTCCATCTCCTCATATAGCCAATCTACATCAAGATCCTTGGAAAGTGATCGTAGGTGCTCGAGGTATGGCACACTACGTCTATGGCGCTTATGGAATGTAGACCTTTCACTTTGTTTTCTTGCCTTTTCATCCTCATACTTTGCCACCCATATTCTCATCACATCACTATTAAGCACACAAAAGGTATTGAGCTTAGTATGCATCTTTGTATCCATGACTTTGGTCTTTCCCTTTCCTTGAGGGGAACATGAGAGGTCATCCTCAAGTATTCTTCATTGCTCCATAGGCCAGGGAGAGAGGGATCCACTTTGGCAACAAGGTATTCTGAGATATAAACAAGTGATTCTTGTACCAACCAACCCTCAACCATACTACCTTCTGGCTTTGCATTTTGCCTTACAAAATCCTTCAAGGTCTTCATGAAACGCTCAATAAAGAACACCCATCGAGCATGCACAGTGTAACGTATGGAAATCTGATCAGTTAAATGAACCATAAGATATAGTTGGCTTGTAAGAATTGACCGTGGTGGGAATGTCTTCTCAACCAAACAAACCACCTCCACCGCCATGACCCTTGCATAGTCAAGTGTACATGGATCGATTTCCTTTGAGCTCACATATCTACAATGCAAAACAATAAACAAATCATTTTGAGAAAAATACATGTAGAAAATTTGCTATGAGGGCAAACCTCACAAGCTCCCCCATCTTATAAATCGTTTGTCACACTTCGTGGGATGCACAATTGGAAATGCTTTTAGGAAGAATGAACTATAAACATTTATACACCATGATTAGATACATCATGATTGAACAAGTTAAATATGTACAACTTCAATGTTTCACTTACTTGAAGCATCTTGTGCCAATCGTGGGACTTCAAGCCATATAATTTCTCAACACCTCTCTTCTTTGTCTTTGTGAAGGCACCTTTTAAACACCTCATGCACCCCATTGGAGTACGGAATGTAGTAATGGCATCTTTCACCAACTTCTTCTCCTTCTTTGTCAAGATCCAAGGTGCTTGAGGTAGAATTGTCTTCCCATTTAGTCTCTCTTGTGGCCAAGCACTTTGCATGCTCTCTATGCTTTGTAGATCCTCTCTTACAAGCAAGGAGTCCCGTGTTCCGCTGAAGTGTCCAAATGTTAGAGGTGACATTCTTGAAGATGTGCATATTGGATCAAGAAGATGGTTGATTTTGAGGCTCGTCCAATATTGTAGGCAAAAGAAGATAGAGTACCTTATCAAATAACAACAAATATTAAGAGGATTATCTTTTCAAATCAAAGCTTCTATTGGAATTCTATGTCAAAGATATATTACCTATTCATGCAAGGGGGAGGACTTTCCACTCCATTCCATAATGCCTTCCAATCTCCCATGCTTAGTGAATGTGGAGGGACTCCCATATCCAAGAACGAACAAATTTGGGATGATGATGAGGGAGAAATTGATGATGATTCTCATATATCACTTTCTTCAAGCTCTATGGCCTAGATGCCACCAATAATGGACCACAAATAGGACATGCATGGTATCCAAATGAGGAGAGACCTAAACAACATACACATTTAAGCATGTCAAAAAACAGTACAATGATAATAAAGAATCAACATGAATAGAAACCTCATTTGACTCACCTGAACACTTGTCATAAATTTTTGCATTGTCCCCACATCAAGATGGCCTTCAAGAGAAAGTCTCATGAAGATGGAGGAGGCCGACATACATCATGCACATGGATACCTCTCCAAAGTATCTCAAGCTCATCAATCAAGGGCTCAAGATGTATATCCATATTCTTTACCTTATGTTTCCTAGGAATGAGAAGGGATAACATGACACGTCCTTTCTTTATTGCCATGGATGGAGGAATGTTGTAATTCACCACTACCACTAGCCATATACTATATGAGGTGCCCTTGATTCTAAAAGGATTAACACCATCCATACCCAATCAAAGTCTCAAATGTCTAGGCTCTTCCTTGAAGCTTGGCCACATTTCCTCGATGTGCTTCCATGTAGGAGTGTCTGCGGGAATTCTCATCTTTCCATCATTGGATTCATGAGAGGAATGCCATGACATGAGCTTTACAATAGATTTTCACTTGAACATGTGTTGGATGTGAGGAATGATGGGAAAATGTCGCAACACCTTACACGGCACATGTAGACCTTTAAGGTCCTCTCGATATCTTGGCTCGCCACAAATAGGAAACTCTTGAGCCACCACTTGTATCCCACAAAAGAGAACACAATCATTAATACATGCATGGATACAAGTATAATCCAACACTACAAGGAAAAGAGACCATAGGCACATTTTAGATGCGTTTTGACAATGTTCTTTAAAATGTTAGAGGCACGTTTATAATCGCGTCTATGGACACACGTCTATGTGCATGTCTATTTTGGAGTTTATATATGCCTCTATATACGTGTTTATAATGATATAGACACGCATACAGACGCGTATATAGACACCCAAATAGACTCCTTTATAGCCTCTATTAAACGCATATATAGACACACATATAGATGCGCTTATAGACGCATAAATTGACGTGCTTATAGATGCGCTCTGGAATTAAAAAAAATTCCAAAGAGATGCTTGTGTAGATGTGCAACTGCATTTTCTACACGTGCAGCTACATTTTCTACATAGGCAGCTCTCTGATTTAAGGTTTTACTTACTTGTCCATAGACGAATCAAGATCAGTAAAGATATCAACATAAAAACTTAAATTAAAGATAGATATGCACAAAAAGATTTGTGAACACACTTGATTAAAGAAGATAAGAAATTACATTTTATATCCAAAACTTTCTCCATACATGACAGTAGCCACATAAGGCTTGAATAAAAACATAGATACATAAAGAAGATGAAAAATTTCATCTTATATGCAAGAAATTATCCATACATGATGGTAGCCACATGAGGCTTGAAAAAGAAACATAGTTGCATAAACCAAAACTATACATGAAGAAAAACTACAAGGAAAACTACTCAGAGGATTCATCACTCTCCGAGTCATCTTGTCCACCTTGTGCCTACACAAAGTGAATATATATATATATATATAAATACAAAGTATTTATATGTAAAGGTCAAAACATGTTTTATAAATAGAAATAAACAGTATTACCTGCATTGGTGTTCTCCTTGCTCGATTGTATTGTTTGTCGGAGATGATCCCTTCATTGTGAAGGTAATCCCATGTATCTCCTCTACTATGGCGACGATGGTAGCCAGTCTCTCTGCTAGGGTAGAATCTCTACCCACAATGTCATGCTACATCACAAGACAAGCATTATAACACAACGCAAATAGAGAGAATACAAAGAAAAGACATGAAGTTACACTATACATACAAACTCGGCCTCCCATGATGCACGACCTCCAGATCGGAAGTGCGATGATCCATATCACTCCATCTCTATTCACCGTGCTTCTCTTTGTTGCTAGTTCACTACTCCTTGTAGGACCTCCTTCTTGGCTTTCTTCCACTCGCCCTTATGATGAGCAGTAGATGGCTTGCCATGTCCATTTTGATCGGCATCTATTCGGGCTATCTCCTTCTTTGCATGTCTCCTTACTAGAGATGTCCTATTCTTAAGTATGTCTTTGATTTTGTGTTGTACCCATCTACTGTTAAAGCTTTGGTTGTGAGGATTAGGATACTTCTTGTAGATAGCTTTAATGTAATCATCCACTAGGCTCTTGTAGATAGCTTTAATGTAATCATCCACTAGGCTCTTCCTTTGCTGCTTAAAATGTATAAAGTAGTCTTTATAGTGTGCAAAAACTACTTGGCACACGTAGTTTACCACCTCCTTCCCTCCACGAGAGTCATCAAGTATGCGCCCATATCTGTGATATCATAATATGATATATCACCATGATGTGGTGGTGACTTTGAATAACTATCCCCACCCCCAAAGCACTGTCCTAGGCATCCTCTATCTCCACTACCGCCACTCTCAATGGTAGTGCAGCGTGAGGTACAATTGCCACTATCTCCACGACTACCCTCCCTATGAGATGGCTACCACTCTCATGAGAGCCATGATGATTGTGAGGTGTCACATCTCCTGAAGGTGTAGGTGTAGGAGATTCTATAGCACTAACTGGGGCTAACGAATAAGGGGTGAATGTAAAGGCAGGTGAAGTGCCTAGCAAGGGTAAAGTGCCTGTGGCAAGGGACTTTATTGGGCTGTGGGCGGACTTGATGGTGGTAAAGGGGTTCCTACTACTGCATAGGGTGCCATATGCTCGAGGGTGGGAGTATAGCCAAAGATTCCCTCTACCTCCCTAGCAAACACTCGTTGAGACTCGATGAGAGCCTCAGCTTGTGGGTCTGTGGGACAGGAGGACGAGGACCTAGGCCACATCTATACAAACAAAGCAATTATTAAAAACATATTATGAAATGAAGACTTCCTGGCTCTTTCAGTCAATTGACCCCGGGAATCATCTCATTAAGAAAGGATGTAAGCCATTGAAGAGCGGTTCTCTCTATCGTGCAATATAATGCTCATAGAAAGAGTACTATCGATCAACAAATGTGTTGAGAAACACAATGTCAATGCGCGGACTCGACCCGATTAGTGCATGAAGGCTTATCCCTTATGGGAGAGCTCACATACACGAACTACCACTTGGCGATTCAACCATTCAACACCTCAATCAATCTCTCAATCCCTTAAACCCACTACACACTAATCAAGAGAACAAGCAATGCATGGCAATCTCTTAATCCCATTCAAACATTGATTAAATCTTAGCTTTCCCTAATGCCAGCAAACCCATAAGAGTGCATCTACTATCCCACAAGCTTAAGCAAGCATAGAATGTAACATTCACAAACCCACAAGCTCATAGAGAGAGTCTATCCATGAATAACTCATTTCCAATGAAGTGGGCAAGAGCCTGCATCCATGGAGACTACACACACACACACACTACAAGCATGCATACACAAGAGAAAGAAAGAAGCATTCAACTAATCATACATTAATCTACTTCAATGATGCTAAAATAGATTAAGAGAAAGAAGTGGAGTTATACTCATTGGAGCTTGATGCTCATTAGAGTACAATAGAGAGAGAGTTAGAGAGTTGCCATAGCTTGAGAGCTCAAGAGCTTCACTCAATAGCTTATGAGAATGGCCAAAAATGTACTCTTTCTTTAGCTAACATCTCTTTTATAGAGATGTCACTAACCCTAATCCTAGGTCTCTTTCACACATGGGCGGACAACCCCATAAGTGAGCCTTGCTTAATACACTTAGAACTCTCATTTAGAACCCACATTGGTCTAAAATGATTTACATTACACTTCAGCACAAAAATATGGAAAAATTATGTGCGTCTTTATATGTTCCCATGGCTACAATCCCGCTCTCTCGCATTAATTGCTTCCGTCCTCCTTCCATAATCTGTGTTCCCGTGAGTGAACATTCCCCCCTTCCTAAATCACGCACGTCCTCGAGCGCGGTAGAAACAAAAGCTGCAAAAAACAATGGAAGACAAGTAAAGTCTTTTATTGAAAAAAACCAGCAATGACTATCTCACACGTGAGCATGCAAGTGAAAGGCCGATTAGAGTTTTAAAAGAGTGCTAAAAGAAGCGAGTAAAGACTAGTCAAAGTGAGACTATTAGTAGATAGTGCTATGCAAAGGCAAGTGTGCTTGTACACCGCAGGTTATGACCGCAGTCTCTATGTCCTACAAGTGTTTAAGTTATTCCTAAGTGGCAATCCTACTCCTAAATATAAGCCATGGTGATTGGACCTTTCTTTCTTTCATTTTTTCTTCTTTTTTTTCTTGTATAAAGAGCAGAAGATTAAAGAGAATTATTATTTTTAGCTTGATAAAGAAGAAGGTTCCATGGCCAAGAGACCTCTGCCAAGAGAATCTAAAGGCCGCTAAGTATCTCAAGGGCAACAGACCCTTTTCTTTTTTTTTTAAATAAGGAGTACCCCATGAAGATGAGGGCATCGGTCTCGAGGGCCCATAATGTACCCAAGAGTCCTACCAGCATCTATCAAGGCGATAGAGTCCTTGTAGGTCTTCTTCTTAATCTTTTAGACGTCAGTGTTCACCCCATGGAAACAAAGGCATCGGCCCCAAGGTGCTAAAACAACCCAAGGTCCTACCAAGCATCTCACATGGCCGTAGACACGTCATGTCTCAAGTCACTTCTATATATTTCTAGGGCATGTATTTTGTAAATTTTTGTTTATCGTAGCACCTAGCCCATACCTAAGAGGTAGCTACCACTATAGGGATAACTAATATACTTCTAGAGCATAAGAACTTGGCATATCCGTTGGTATATGTCTTACACCGTCTTTAAATAGAAATACCTTCTACTAAGTCCTCGAAGAATCTAGAAATCACTCGCCACATAGTAACAACTAATTTAAAACTTACACTAGCCAACTGTGTGTGAACATGCAAACAATATATGCAAAAGTGAAAAGCACATAAAGAACAAAAGATTATGATTTGAATACACCTATTGTAGTGCTCGTTGATGTGGCGCGTTTGTCTTGATGCATTACTAATGTGCAGATTGCTTCTTTTGCTCTTTGTAGGCATTGCATGTCTCCCCCCTTCCTAATTTGTGTGCAGGTGGACTATTGGGCCGTGTTTGTATGCTCTTGTTTAGCTGAGATCTCTGCAAAATGTCTTATTAACAAACAAGAAAAGAAAAGAATAAAATTTATTATTGGTGCCAATCACCTAAGATAGTCAAGGGAAAAAACCCAGTGGGAGAAAAGTGCCCTGGCTTGTTGATCTTATTGTGGAGTTGATGAGCTTACCCTTGCACTGGCGGTGGATCTGTGTCCACTTCTGCTGGAAAGATGGTATCAATGACTTCAGGATGCAAGGATAACCCTGTACAAAAGTCGGCCTCTGGAGAAGGTGGTAGAGGAAGGAGTGCTTCCTCGCTAAAATATGGCATTGGTTCTATGGGAAGGTTAAGCAGACAATTCCGATTTTGGAATTGCTCAATATAGGTGCTCATAGTGATCCAAAATTGACATGTTGAGGTTGGGGGAAGAAGGGCTTGCAACATAGGTGGTTGCAAGTCATTTATGCATGTATCCCTCCATTGTTGTGCTTGAACCTCCTCAGGTAATCTACGTTGATTTGGTCCTTGGTCTAGTACTCTCACATTAAGAAGGTTATGGCATTGGGGTATAATTCCCACAATTTGTTTCATTAAGCCCATGCCATCGTCGAAAGTAAGAGCGGCATAGCCAAAAAATGTGTGAAGCTTCCCCTAATACGAGTCGTGCACACTCTTGACAATGTGGAAATGGATGATGCTGTTGATAGAATAAAGTGACAAAGTGATGCCCACAGCAAATTTCACCTAAGGGAGCATAAAAGTACCTAGAATGAATTTGAAAAGGAGGAGCACTATAACCCTCGCGATGTTCAAGTTGAGTACTATCAGGGTCAATGCATGGTGGACATAGCCTTTGCCTCTACCCATTTGGTCAAATAGTCCGTTGTTGCGACTATAATATATTCGGCATGCATGTGACGAGCTGGAGGTTTAATGGGACCGACAAAATCAATACCCCATTTGGCAAAAGCACATGTGCTTAACATAGGCCGCAATGGCATATTGTCCTTTGTGATGGGAGGTTTGGCCCTTTGACAATCGTCACAGCGTTTTACATATTCTTCGGCATCCATTTGTAAGGTTGGCCACCAAAGCCCAGACCACCTAATCAACTTAGCTATGGTATTGCCCGAAAAGTGTCCACCCCCAACACCTACATGAGTCAAGATTTTCAAGTAGTCAGCTTCACATACACACATGCGCAAGTTGCCATCCTTGCCCCTCTTGTAGAGTTGGCCCTCTATCAGCATATAGTTGGCCGCTTCAACTTCAATAGCATGCTTTCGATATTTAGGAATTGTTCAATCAGTATGACCATGCCGAAGATAGTCCATAATATACTTACTCCAACTTGGTGTAGTTGAAATTTGGAATAATGTCACATTATGAATTGGTTGTTGAATATGACATGAAGCACAGTTTACGAACAAATTTTTCAGCATCCGCATGCATGGTAGGATTGGCCCGCTTCAACTTCAATAGCATGCTTTCGATATTTAGGAATTGTTCAATCAGTATGACCATGCCGAAGATAGTCCATAATATACTTACTCCAACTTGGTGTAGTTGAAATTTGGAATAATGTCACATTATGAATTGGTTGTTGAATATGACATGAAGCACAGTTTATGAACAAATTTTTCAGCATCCGCATGCATGGTAGGCCACCATTGCCCATCTTGAGTTATACGTCGCACACAAGTAGTAGCTGATGCATGGATTCCACCAATACCCTCATGTGCCCATTCCAAGATCTCCTCATATTGGTCAGGGTTAGGTATAAGCCGCAACACTCCATCATTACCCTGATGATATAATCTCCCTGAGATTAACGTGAATGGTTGCCATAGGTCCACATTAGGACCCGCTAGTTGTATCTACCCACTTGTCAAAATTTCTAAGATGGGTTCAGACCATTTAGGAGCTGTCTCTACAAGGAAAAGTGTTGAATCTAACATATCATCATCCACACCCACAGGAGCTTCTCCAGAGGTGATTTGAGACAAATGATCTGCCCTAAGATGAGTTGTTCCTTTTCCGACTGCCACTTCAAAATCAAACTCAAGGAGGATGACAAACCACCTCACAATCCTTCCAGTTGCACAAGGCTTATTCACCAAATATAGCAGTGCTTGATGGTCCACAAAAAATATAAATTTGTTTGCCACAAAAGATAATGGCAAAACTTTTTCACTACATATATCATGGACAAACCTTCTCTTTCTGTTGTGGTATAATTCTTCTCAGCATTATTCAACTGTCGACTAGCATATTAGATTGGGAAATCCTTATTATGTTCTCCCGATTGAGCCAAAATACATCCAATTGCAAAGTTTGAAGCGTCAATATGGACATGAAAGATTTGGTTCCAATATGGTGCTCGTAAGATAAGTGTAGACACTAATGCTTGCTTCAACTTTTCAAAGGATTCCTCACACTCGTCAGTCCAATTAAACTTTACAAGAAGAGCATATAATGGTCTGGCTAGGACAGCCGTACATGTAGATGAATCGATGATAATAGCCACAATGTCCCATGAATATTTGTACCCCTTTAGGGTTGATAGGCCGAGGTAATGAGACAATGACATCAATTTTATCCATATCTTGTTGTGAGAAACAATATGGCCCAAAATCTTCCCTTGTCTTACCATGAATTTGCATATGTCAGGATTCAAGCATATACGATAAACTTGACACTTTTGAAACACAAGTCTGAGGTGTTCTATATGATCATCACGCTCTTGTGAGTGGACACATAAATCATCCATGAAGATCTCAAGAAATAGCCTAAGGTACTCCTTAAATACATGACTCATTAACCACTGAAATGTTGCAGGTGCATTTGTTAGACCAAATGACATAACACGATAGGCAAAGATGCCATCTTCAGTAGCAAAGGCTGTCTTGTGTTGATCCTTTGGATCAATTGACACTTGATTGTAACCGGAGAATCCATCCAAACTGTATGCCTTTTTTCCTGTAACACGTTCCAAAACGTGATCCGTGATTGGAAGTGGATAATGATTACGTACAGTAGCTGCATTTACCTTCTTGAGGTTTACACATACTCGAACCTTTCCATTTTTCTTGGGCACCACTACAATAGGGGAGACCCATTCAGTGTGCTCAATCTCATAGATAAATTTTGCCTCTAAGAGCTTATCTATTTCTTCTTTTCGTGCAAAATTCTCATTGTAAGTATAAGGACGTTGCTTGGAAGGCTTTGCATCCTCTCGTAATGGAATTGTATGCTGACATATGCTTGGATCAACTCCTTTGAGGTCTTTATAACTCCAAGCAAAAACATCGCGATACTCCTTTATTGTTTGAATTAATAACTTCTCCTCATCTAAGGACAAGTCTGTGGCAATCCACACATAGCGAGGCTCTTTTCCTGGCTCAGCGATATCAATTTTTTTTGCATCTTCTAGACCATCATATGAAACCCTTGGCATGCTTGGCTTTTGTCGCATGGGCTGTTGAAGAACACTCTTCCGATCTTGAAGAGCACTACTAGAGCTTGAGGGCATACCGACGTTAAAATACCGACGCAAATGTCGAACGTCCGTATGCCCGTCGTAATCTTGGAGGAGACAAGTCGGGCGGGGTAATTTGAAATTTTCGTATACCGGCACGTATACCGAAGCACATACCGACGCATATTCCGAAGCATATACCGACGCATATTCCAAAGCATATACCAACGCATATTCCGAAGTATATACCGACGCTCGTAAGTTTTTTACAACCGAGAGCGTATTTTCTCTGTTTTCCGCAGCGTTGCAGAGAAGGTATGCAACGTCTCTTTTCTCTCCTTCTCCTCTTTTCTCCTCTCTCCTCTTTTCTCCTTCTTTCTTCTTTTCTCCTCTTCTCCTTCTCCACTTTTACTAATATGTTCTTGCTTTTGCTTTTTAATTTAGGATATAGGACGTTTAGGGTTTTGTGTTTTTTTGGCTCTCTATGCATGTTGAGAGCTCTTTATGTATGCATAGATCTCCTAATGCATGCATAGAGATTTTAGGGTTTTGTATTAGTTCTTATTCTTGTGTTTAATTTACTAATTATTTTGTTTAATATTTTGTTTTGCAGCTCTTTCACCAATCTTTCACCAATCCTCTCCTTCAGCTTCGCAAAAAAGAGGTAGATCCTCTTTCGATTTTCCTTGTTTATGCTTTTTTCTATGTATTATTGCATCCCTGTTTTATGGTTTAGGGTTAGTTTGGGGTTCTTGTAAGCTTATACATAGGATTAATTCAAGATCTATGCATAAAACCTATCATAAGCTTGCAATCTCTATGCATAGCCTTCTTGCAAGCTTTATGCATAAGCTCTATTCATAGAGCTTGCGAGCTTGTGAAATCTCTATGCATAAGCTCTATGCATAGGCTTTATGCATAGAGTTTGCAAGCTTATAAAATCTCTATGCATAGGTTTCTTGAAAGCTTGCATGGACATTGTACATAGAGCTTGCATAGCCTTCTTGTTGAAAGCTCTATGCATAGCCTTCTTGTAAAAGCTCAATGCATATGCTCTATGTATAGGCTTTATACATAGAGGTTGTAAGATTATGAAAGCTCTATACATAGGGCTTGTAAGCTTATGCAAGCTCTATACATAGAGTTTATGCATAGAGCTATATGAATCTAGCTGAATGCATGAATTAAGATCTATGCATAAAGCTTAATACATAATGTTTTATGTATAAATCTTATGGATGAGCTTTATGCATAAGGCTTCACATGCGTTATGTTTTTATGCATAAAGCTTTTTTTGATGTAGAGTGCCTTGCATGGATGGAGAGCATAAGCTTTTTGAATGTTTATACTCTCTTATACATATAACATATATTTCTTATACTCTGTTTTTCTGTGCATAAGGTATTCTCTTTATTCATAGAGTTTATATATGTTATCAAGGTAAGATCTCTTATCCACGTAAAACAAGATCATGTTTATTACACCATTGGGTTATGGGATTAAGGGTTAGCATAGTGCATAAGGCTTATAGCATAGAGCTTATGCATGACTTATGCATATGGCTTATGCATAGAGCTTATGCATAAGTCTTGCATAGAGCTTATGCATAAGACTTATGCATAGAGCTTATGCATAAGACTTATGCATATGGCTTATGCATAGAGCGTATGTATAAGGCTTATGCATATGGCTTATGCATAAGACTTATGCATATGGCTTATGCATAGAGCTTATGCATAAGACTTATGCATAGAGCTTATGCATAAGAATTATGCAGTTGGCTTATGCATAGAGCTTATGCGTAAGTCTTGCAGCCTTATTATGCAAGCTTATACTTAAGGCTTGCAAGCCTTACTATACGATTGCATAAACCTTATTCATAAAGCTTGCGTAAGACTTACGTATAGAGCATTACACATAAGCTTATGTATAGATCATTATGCATAGGCTTTATGCATAAGACTCTATGCGTTCAGCTTTAGGTATAGGCTTCTATGCATAGAGCTCAATGTGTAGGCTCTATTTACAGAATCTATGCATATAGATTTTTGCATAAGGCCTTTATAAATAGCTATTTATGAATAGAGATAGCTTCTCTCTCCATCCTTGTTCTAATTACCTTCTTAATTTTGTATGGAGAGAAGATAAGCTAATGTATAAGTTATTTTTAAAATCTCCCTCAAACACCATATTAGTGAATTTGGAAATTTTTCAATTCCCATTTTTGAATACTTAAAAAAGGGGACATGGATAACATGTTTGTAAGTTTCTCAAAACCCTATCATATGACCTATCGTTGGAAAGTGCTTGAAAAATGGAATCTAAAGAGCTATAAAGCGCTCATTTTGGATTAGTGGTGTTCAAGTTATGGTTAATCCAATCTTTTGACCACATGTCCCAAACTTGTGGGAAATTCCCATATTCCCCAATATGGTGTTCTCAACGGCTGGGGAAAAGAAGCCCGTTTGACGCTTTTTTTAATATTTTTAAAGTCTCCCTCAATGGCTGGGAAAAAGAAGCCCGTTTGACGCTTTAAATGTTATTTTTTAAAATCTCCCTCACGGCGGCTGGGGAAAAGAAGCCCTGTTTTATGGTTTACATAATGCTTTGTGTCATGCATAATGATTTGTATGTAATGAGCTGCATATACATGTTATCCTGCTAGATGGAGCCTCTCAATCTTGAAGAGAGAATAGCGTGTCCATGCATGCGATGTAAGTACCAAATCTTTCGAAAACGAAGGATTTGCAACCAGCATGTTCATGACACTGGCATATTTCCAATGGAGCGCTTGCAAAATTTACGGTTTCAATCGTACAACCAAGCAAGTGTGCAGCCACATCTTGATAACATTGCGCCTGTGAATTCTCGTCCCCAACAAAGGATGAGGATATCGCAGGAGAGAGTGACAGATGGAGCTCAATTAACAGCACCCAAGGGAATGGAAGAAGGTCAGGAAATGGAAGAAGGTCCAATGGAAGAAATGTTGGATGCCTTCATTGAGCAACAAGAAGCTCTCTTCGAGGAGCATGAACATGAAGATCATCAACCACGACATTCTCAACGGTCAAATTATGAACCAGAGGAAGAGACCATGCGTAAACTTGCACACCTTCCATTATACAATGGTGCCAACATATCTGTATTGCGTGTATCTCTTACGATGCTAAATTTGCAATCAATTTTTGGATGGTCTAATACAAGTGTCACTGAACTATTCAAGTAAGGACTTTTTTTGGAGATTACACCTACTGTTGAAATGATAAATTATCAACTTGTATTTGAGAAAATCTTAATAGTAACGATCAGATATTGCCATACTTGCAGGCTTTTGAAAGACCAGATATTGCCCCCTGGCAACGAGATGCGTTTTGGTCACATGGACGTCACTTTCGAGTAGAACGAATAGACCAAAGAAGAGCAACCTTTGATTGTGGTGTCACAGCATAGTTTGTTCAAGAAAGTCGTGCAAGTGCAAGTGATGATAACACAATTACTGGAATGCTTGATTACTTTGGAACCATTCAAGATATATTAAAGGTTGGCTTCAGAAGTTTTGAGTTGTTTATCTTTGATGTGAAGTGGTTCAAGGTAATCACGAATGGGCCACATGCAACTGTACGTAGAGACAAGAGTGGCCTCATCCAAGTGGACTCCACAAAGGTATGGACCAATCAGCAAGATACTTTTGTGCGTCCAGAGCATTGTGAGCAGGTTGTCTTTAAAGCGGATCCAAAAGATCCACGCTGGCTATTTGTGGTTCAAGTCGCCCCCCGCAGTAAGCAAATTTTTGAAGAATTTGAGCTACAACAAGGTGATGTGGATACACAGGGTGGTGGAGAGCAGCAAGAACAAGCCGATATCAACAATGAAGAGGAGCAAGCAAATGAAGAGGAGCAACTAGAGCAAGATCCAAATGAAGAGGTGCAAACCAAGGAAGCTAAAAAACATGTTGAGGAAGAAGACATAGATGATGAAGACATCCTTCATCAAGGGACTTTTAATGATGAGGATGCTGAAATGTACATAGACATAGATCTCTTTGGGGCTACTGATCTTAATGAGGATGATAGAATAGATAATGATTTTTAAAATGATGTATCTTAATGATTATGCAAATAGTTATGACATATTTGTAATGATTTTATGACATTGAAGGTCCTTTCATTGTTTACCATTATTAATGTTTACCATCATAATCACTACTGTAGGAGCAAGTTGATATAGTTTTACCAATGTTGTTTATCATTGTTAATGTTTATCATATGGTTCTTTCATTGTTTACCGTGTAATTTTCATTTCGCACAAGTTTGTCATATGGTTTTTTGTCCAACAGGCCATGGGTGACTCACCGCCCTACGACTACAGTCCTGATTTCTCATTTAATCCTACACCGCAGGGCATGAGTCCCCAGTAGTTATATGGTTTTCTTTCGTCCATGACTCCAGAGCAGAGAGCCATGGCTCAGAGTTATTGGGGTTCTGGAGAGAGCAGGGACATCTGCCTCACCATCTGGCTTCTGGACGTCAGTTCCCACACCCGTGGGTACGACAGCAGCTCCCACACCTCATACCACACAACCTTCCACTCCTCTTATAGCTCGATCTACCACCTCTTCATATAGACGACGCTCACATAGTAGGTCTTCAGGGGGAGGTTGTTGTGGTGGTAGTGCCACAGATGCTGTGACACCACCACCACATGAGCGTCGTCCTTCACTCTCATCTGTAGATAGCACACCCATAGGGTCACCTTCCACTCCCTCGGGTGCACATGACCATGACAACAGCAAGATATACACAATTAGGGATGGGGAACCAATAATGAATAGTGCAGGGAAGGCAATGAAGACACGCATTCAACAATTGTGCACTATACAATTTCACGACTCTGTCATGACTAAATGGGATCAGCAAGATAAGGGGAAGAAAAATTATATAAATACAAAGATAAAGCAAGAGTTTCAGCCATCTGACCCTATGAATGTCGTCTCTAATGAGTGGATATAGTATACAGCTTGCATTTTGATGGGGCATCGTAGGTCAGAGGCGAGGGATGCATTTAGAGAGGGGAAAGAGAAACCTGTTTGGCTAGATGACAGGGTGGGCAGCCATTGCTCAAGAGCTCACAGAGACACCAGAGAGGTTTCAACAACAAAGAGAGGCAGCAAGGGCAAGACTCCAAACAGTAGAGGCTTCTCATCTTGGGAGTGGTGGTTACGAAACCATGCGCCATGAATTCGTAAGTATTTGTAGCAATTTTATTTATGTAAATGTATGTATGTGGGCTAAATGTTGATTTCTAAAAGTTATAATTGTTAATCGTTTGTGTAGGAGTTGGCCATGAATCGCCCACCAAGTAGGCGAGAGGAGAAGTACGCTCACAAACATGGCCTTGTGGCCTTATTTGAGATGCTTGAAGAAGAAGGAGAGACCATCAATTGGGAGGCATTACCATGATGTAAGATGACCTTCAAACTAATGGTATATGATCAAAACATTCTTGAGTATTAATGTTTAATTTAATTTCTTGTTTATCGATCTGGAAAATAAAAAAACGAGCACGGTTGTTTTTGTGCTCTATTTTAGACAGAATGGTGCTGTCTATTTGCTGTTGTTGATCCTGCTCATTGTGTAGGCAGCCAGGCAACACTATTCTGCCCAAAAAAAAAAATTTCTAGTACGTCGGTATATTCCCCGGTATGTACACCGGTATATTCATTGGTATATATGCCGGTATTGGCGTCGGTATAGATGCCGGTGAACGTCGGTACAGCGCCCGGTATACACCCCGGTATACACCCCGGTATAGACGCCGGAATAGCCGTCAGTATCAGCGCCCGTGAGGCGTCGGTATAGACACCGGTATAGGTGCCGGTATTGTTACCCGACGCTTATACTGACGTTGTAGTTCCGGCGCGTATATCGGCGTTTATACCGATGACGGGGCTTTTTTAGACCCCGTTGAATGACGTCGGTATAAGCGCCGGTATTAGGCTAACATGTAGTAGTGAAATCCTTAGTGTTGAAATCCTTACATGAGGCTCCACACATCCACAGATCTCGCCCATCTGACAATGTAACTCTTCAGCCCTCAGATGGAGCAGAATCAAACTCATCTATGGAGACCTTGTTACATCACGATATGAGTGATTCTTTAGGTTGACCCTTGTGATGACAGAATCATGTCGGAGGTACAAATAATTGTATCCCCAATCTTGAATCATTTGAAATTGTCACATGAATGGTCTACCCAATATCACTTCATAGTTTGGATGCTTTCCAAAATCCACTACTGCAAATGTGTGCTCATATTCAATCCCACATGTGGTGACCAATATGTTCTCTAGCAGCCCAATGGGATGTTCTAAGCTTCCATCTACTAACTGCAAGTGCATCCTTCTACTCCTAATAGTTGGTTTGCCCCACTTTTCCCAAATGGACCTTGTCACAATGCCCACTCCTACACCACTATCAAGTATTGCAATTGAAGCTACTTTTCGCACTTCTAATGGGAGGGTAGCATTTCCCTGATCATCCTCACAAAATTTCTCTACTTTGTTGATAAGAACTGGCATAACATGCTTTGTCTCAGGGTGTATAGTACATTGATGGTGACCCTTTTGTAGCAATACCTGCTCTGACAAACATGTGGCAATATCATTCCACAACTCTGGTCAAAGCTTTATCAAATCAAGCAAAGGTAAGGTACAAGCCACTGGTGCTGACAAAATAGCTTGCACGATACCCATATCCATCTCCTTTGTCAACCTTCTATGCATGGAGGGTATCCTCAAGGTTTGAGAACAGTTCTCATATTCTCCCAAATAAGATGGTAAGGTTTTCATTGTATGCTTACTTCTAGGAGAAACAATTGTTTGAACTTCCTCCTGGATGCTTGGGCGTCTAAAGTTTCTATGCCCCTGGTAAAATCCACTTCAAAGAATGGAGCTGAAATAATAGAGGACATATTCTCATGAACTTTCTCATGAACTGCTGCCCACATCTCATTTACCATGTCCTTGTTAGCATCAATAACTTCATCATTGCCGCATGGGAAGGCAAGACTAGGTGGTGGCAGAATGCCTTCTTTTAATGGGGTGTCAATTGGTGCAGACTTCTCGCTATGTGAGATCAGCTCACTTTTCATTTCCCAACTTGATGACACTTTTGGTATGGTCTCTAATGTTGGCTTAAGAGAAGTGGGGCCCCGAGGGATAGGTGGAGGGGGGCCCTCAAGTATTGATTGAGCTTCCCGAATGAGTTGCTGATGTACAGCTAGATTGATCTTCTCCTCACAACACCATATTTGTGAGTTTGGGAATCTCCCAAGTCCCATTTTTGTAATACTAAAAAGATGGGACCCGATTAACATGTCTATAAGTTTCTCAAAACCCTATCATTGGAAAGCGCTTGAAAAGAGGGATCTATTAAGCTTTAAAGCGCATAATTTGGAGTAATGGTGTTCAAGTTATGGCAAATCCAAAGTTTTGACCACGTGTCCCAAACTTATGGGAAATTCCCATATTCCCCAATATGGTCTTTCACGAGGGTTTGGGTATTTTTGAAGCTTCTTGGGTAGCTCAGATAAAGCTGCAATGCGACTTCTATGAGTATCAATGATGGCATCTAGAGTCTCATTCACCATATCCATAAAAATAAAAACCCCTGAATTGTAATAGCCTCATCTTGTTTAGCGCTAGGCCCAGGTTGAGGTTGATGCTCCTCATGAACTTCTTGGGATGTAAAAGCTTGATCCTTCATGTTTTGTTTAGAGACTTCTTGAGAACTAGTGGATGCACTCTTAGTTTGCCTGTTGCGGTTTTTTTTCCTCCTAGTGGTCCTTTTTCTATTGGAATGTAGGGTCTTGTCCACTAGATTTGCCTTTGCATCCCTAGTTCGAGGAGTCTCATCAGTCTGCATTTTGGCATTTCGTGTCTGTGATCTAGTCATGACTCTAAGTGGCACGACATCCTCATTCTCTGAATGAAGGTGGCGATGGAATTACCTCTACAAAGTTGAGTGAGACCTTTGGTTGAGAGGTGCCTTCCTCATGTGGTTTCAGCAAACAATCCTTTGGAAAGTGTTCTACACAACACCCTAGACAATATCTTTCAATTGGTGGAAACTATGGTACTATTGTATTGGATCGAGCTACTTGCCTTTGGCGATGTGGACAATCCCGAGCCCAATGGGCTTCTCCGCACTCATAATAGGGGCCCATTAGTTTGGCTTCTACTTTCCTTTGCTGCCATTGACCTGAAGGGCCTGGAGTCCTAGGTTGGTAGCCGCCTAGCAACATCAAAGAATTTTGTTTCCCCGGTTGAGGCTCTAGTGCTTGGCTTGGATATGTGGGACTTTCAAAGAGATTTTCCTTGGATGAATATGATGCATATTACTCCTCCACATAGCTTGGGTTTACCAAGTCTCTACACATATTTGAATTGTCGTAGTCAACAAACCTCACAAGAGCAGGAGATTGAGCTCCAAGTACAGGTCGTGCTTGCTCTTGTGCCATCGGTGGCTTACGTTCAAAATTAGTATACTATTGATGCATTTGTGGAGCCACTGCACCCCTTTGCTTCTCACGCTCTTGTCTCATTCTTGCAATGCAAGTACATTCCTGTGTGGTGTTGGTATAATTCCAAGCACATGCCTGGCACCACTTCTTTGTGGGTTGGTTTGTGACTAGAGGAGAAAAGTTATTACATTCTTTGGTTTTATGGTTACCACCACATGCTCCACAAAGATGAGGACCTGTAGGTAGTACACTCCTCATTCGCTGCTGTTGTTGTGGCTGCATGGGTGGGAAATAGGTTTGTCCCAATCTCCTTAGTACTAGGTTAGCTATGTGGTCTAGATTTACTAGTGCGCTAGACCCTGAACTTTGGTCATCACCCCACTGATATCTAGGTTGCACCTCAGGGCCAGTACCATCTTTGAATTTGAAGTTATCTGTAAAATCCATAGCATCATGGCAACACTCATTGAAATTTGTATACTTCTTTGCATAGAGATGTGTGTGTAGTGTTGAATTTTTGAGTCATTTTAAGAAGAGAGAAATTAATCGACTCTGGGTGGGCTTCTCATCTTCTGGGCAACGATTAATGTACTGCTTCATCCTATTTACACAGTCTCTAACACTCTCAGTCTTGCCTTGCTTGAAAGAGTAGATGTTTGCTACTGTGTCATGCTGAATCCCCATCAAGGCAGCAATATCTACCAAATTTCCTACCGATTGGGTCCCACTTTCCTGCGTAGGCACTCTAGAAGGTGCCCTAGACCCTATGGTAGTGTCTATTTGACGTCCCGACCGCAAGTGCATAAGGTCAAATTTTAAGGTTGGTTTTTTTTTTAATCCAAAAATTTTCAAGTTGGCTCAAACTTTGCCAGAACCCATTTTGAACCCCCTCGAACACATTAGGCCAAAAAAATAGTGTATTTTTCAGGATCAAAAATCGCCTAAAATTTACCAGTTTTCCATACTGAACTCACTATGGGAAAATGGTTTCGGGACCGAAATTTTGATGATGGGTGTTTTCTAACTCCTCTCGAAAAGTTAGAAAACCTCCCAATTTTTTGCGGCAGAAAATGAAAAATTTTCCAGAATTTTTTTTTGGGGCACCCCTTTATCCGGTGCGATGGTGGCGGTCTTTATGGTGCGGTATGTGGGTCTCTCCGCGGGGTGCACTATTCAAGCATAGTCGTCTTCTTTTATTATTATTATTATTATTATTTTTGAAGTGTGTGTGCAGTGAACTCAATGCGTGTGCAGCTGTGAGATTTGCAGAGCGAATTCAATGCGTGTGCAGGGAACTCAATGCGTGTGCAGCTGTGAGATTTGCACAGCGAATTCGAAATGTTCAATCTTCATGTGTGTGTACAGATTTCAGTTTCTCTACAGGTGTAGGTTTAACAGAGAACTAAAATGCACAAAATTAAAGATGCAGAAAACTAAACTAAGCTAAGAACAGAAAATAAAACGAACATGCAGAAAATTAAAACTGTAAAAATTAACCTCAGACAGCAAAAATTTTCCTCAAATAGAATGACAGAAATGCAAATCAGGGCTCTCTCTTTCGCACACAAATTGAAATTGGCAAGTTTAGCGCCTACCTCTGATCCTTTCCGTGTGCTGAATCCTTGTCCTGACCTCAAGGGAGAGACGTAGCTAGCCAATCACACTCAAATTGCAAGACAATAAAGAGAATTTAACAATAGATTAGTCTTAAATAAGTACCAAAATTAGTTCCAAAGCCTGCTTTCCTATCCAAAGCCTGCTCTCCTATCCAACGGTTTTGCAAACCGATTGGAGCTTAACAAGGAGTGGTAGTGTGTGTATGATGCTGCTCAACTAATGTAGGTACTCGCTCACCGGCAGTGGCACCATTGAAGAGCGGTTCTCTCTACCGTGCAATATAGTGCTCATAGAGTACTACCGATCAACAAATGTGTTGAGAAACACAATGTCAATCCGAGGACTCGACCCGATTATTGCATGAAGGCTTATCCCTTGCGGGAGAGCTCACATACACGAACTACCACTTTGACGATTCAACCATTCAACACCTCAATCAATCTCTCAATCCCTTAAACCCACTACACTAATCAAGAGAACAAGCAATGCATGGCAATCTCTTAATCCCATTCAAACATTGATTAAATCTTAGCTTTCCCTAATGCCAGCAAACCCATAAAAGTGCATCTACTATCCCACAAGCTTAAGCAAGCATAGAATGTAACATTCACAAACCCACAAGCTCATAGAGAGAGTCTATCCATGAATAACTCATTGCCAATGAAGTGGGCAAGAGCCTGCATCAATGGAGACTACACACACACACACACACACTACAAGCATGCATACACAAGAGAAAGAAAGAAGCATTCAACTAATCATAGATTAATCTACTTCAATGATGCTAAAACATATTAAGAGAAAGAAGTGGAGCTATACTCATTGGATCTTGATGCGTATTAGAGTACAATAGAGAGAGAGTTAGAGAGTTACCATAGCTTGAGAGCTCAAGAGCTTTACTCAATAGCTTATGAGAATGGCCAAAAACGTGCTCTTTCTTTAGCTAACATCTCTTTTATAGAGATGTCACTAACCCTAACCCTAGGCCTCTTTCACACATGGGCGGACAACCCCATAAGTGAGCCTTACTTAATACACTTAGAACTCTCATTTAGAACCCACATTGGCCTAAAACGATTTACATTACACTTCGGCACAAAAATATGAAAAAATTATGTGTGTCTTTATGTTCCCATGGGTACAATCCTGCTCTCTTGCATTAATTGCTTCCAGCCTCCTTCCATAATCCGTGTTCCCGTGAGTGAACAGCCGTTATGCAAGCTGAAAATCATCTCATTCCCGACACTATGCGTTATGCAAGCCTTATGCAATCCATTACGCAAGCCTTGTATAAAGCATTATGCATTAGGCCTTATGCATAAGGCCTTAAGCATGAGGCTTTATGCATAAAGCACTATGCATAAAGCTTATGCACGAGGCTTATGCATAAAGCACAATGCATAAGGCCTTAAGCATGAGGCTTTATGCATAAAGCACTATGCATAAAGCTTATGCACGAGGCCTATGCATAAAGCACTATGCATAAGGCCTTAAGCATGAGGCCTTATGCTGCATAGTTTTATGCATGAGGCCTTATGCATATAAAGCTCTATGCATAAGGCCCTTATGCATAAAGCTATGCATGAGGTCTTATGCATAAAGCTATACATGAGCCCTTATGCATAAAGCTTATGCATAAATCTTTTGCATGAGGCCTTAAAGCTTAACATGAGACTTATGCATAAAGCTTAAAGCATAAGGCTTATGCATAAAGCATAAAGCTTAAGCATAAGGCCTTAAGCATAAAGCTGAAAGCATAAGGTATAAAGCTCAAGCATAAGGCCTTAAGCATAAAGCATAAAGCTTATGCATGAGCATTGTGCATAAAGCATGCATGAGCATTATCTATAAAGCTTATGCATGAGTATAAGGCATAAAGCTCAAGCATAAGGCCTTAAGCATAAAGCATAAAGCTTATGCATGAGCATTGTGCATAAAGCATGCATGAGCATTATCTATAAAGCTTATGCATGAGCATTATCCATAAAGCATTATGCATAAAGCATAAAGCTTAAGCATAAGGCCTTAAGCATAAAGCATAAGGCCGCGTTTATAAACATGCTTGTAGACTCATTTTTAGACGCGTGTATAGATGTGTTTATAGATGCAAAATAGAACCGTTTTTAAACACACATAGAAAGATAAAAATTATTTATTATTTTTTTTGAATATGCAAGATGACTTCATCAATCAGTTCTTCTAGTGATGATGAGTCCCTTCGTGTTTAAAATTGAGATTGTTGGTTGCAACAAAAAATAAAATGTATGTGTGATCGTTGTCGAAGATGTATGCGGCATTGACAATGTAGCATTACGAGATGAATCACATTTCAATGTATGGAAATGGGAACCGACGGGGTCAATGTTAAGTATACTTTGCTTATATTGCAAGAATTTAATTAAGAATTAGTATTTAATGGAGACTCACATTAAAATACTCACGTGTAAGATAATGCACCGCACCCTTCTATATTAACTCATAGGCAGCATCTTGAGGCCGAGTGTCGAGAGAAATGCAGAGACTTCACAAAACATAGAAGTGGTGGAGGATTGGAATGATGGAGATACAATCCCACCACCCTTTCCTCATGAGATGGTGGAGGAAGAGGTTTTACAAGATATGGTATGTGCTCTATTTTCTAATGAGCATAGTGAAAATGAAAAAGGCCCATGGAAAATGATCACCTTTATAACGGGGCTTCGACCCCACTTTTTGAGGGATGCACATATTCCATTCTACGCGCTGCTCTCGAGTTGCTCAACTTGCAAATAATCTATGGATGGAGCAATGCAAGTTTGAATGCACTTCTCAAGTGAGTTTTCTACTTTCATAAATTGTCTACTTCCATTATAGATATATAAGAAGATTTTTTTTATATTAATGTATTTGATTATTTTGTCGATAGGCTTTTATTGAAGAATAATCCCCGGTCATGACGCCAAAAATGTTATGGGCTACTCAATGCATTCACCTTAGGGAAGAGAAATAGAACACAACTATCGTAGGGCACTTACCAATACTTCGAACTTGTGTTCCTTGAGGTCTCCAAGCTCACTTGAGAAGCTCCAATCCTCCAAGATGCACCTCCACGCTGTCACCATAAAGTCGCTCATACCACCACACAAGGCAATCACTCTCTCTCACTCCTCAATACAAGCATGCAACATACAAGTATAGAGAAGGCATAAGTGCTAGAATGCTCTCTCTTAATCTCTCTCTCAAGACAAAAGCAAGAGCTCTCATAGCACAAAGGGGGATTATGTCCATTCATTATGAGAAAATGCCTTATATATAATTGGCCCTTATTCACACTTGGGCACCCAAAACTTACTTAACTAAGGCCTTGGGTCGCTAATAACTCATAATCTATAACTTTTATAGTGCCTTTGCATGATTATGTTCTCTTCCGTGGGATACATCGAGTGGCTCAAGAGTGTCCTATTTGTGGCAAGTCAAGAAATCAAGAGGAACTTAAAGGTCTACATGTGCCGCGTAAGGTGTTCTGACATTTTTCCATCATTACTCATATCCAACACCTGTTCAATTGCAAATTTATTGTTGCAGAGCTCATGTCATGGCATTCCTCTCATGGATCCAATGATGGAAAGATGAGAATTCCTGCAGACACTCCTGAATGGAAGCACATGGAGGAAATGTGGCCAAGCTTCCAGCCTAGACATTTGAGACTTGGATTGGGTATGGATGGTGTTAATCCTTTTAGAATCAAGAGCACCTCATATAGTATATGGCCAGTGGTAGTGGTGAATTACAACATTCCTCCATCCATGGCAATAAAGAAAGGACATGTCATGTTATCCCTTCTCATTCCTGGGAAACATAAGGTAAAGAATATGGATATATATCTTGAGCCCTTGATTGATGATCTTGAGATACTTTGGAGAGGTATCCATGTGCATGACATATGTCAGCCTCCATCTTCATGAGACTTTGTCTTAAAGGCCATCTTGATGTGGACGATCCACGACTTTCCTCGTTATGGTGAGTGTTCAGGTGAGTCAAATGGGTTTCTATTCATGATGATTAGAACTTTATTATCATTGTATTGTTTTTTGACATGCTTGAATGTCTATGTTGTTAGGTCTCTCCACATCTGGATACCATGCATGTTTTATTTGTGGTCCCTCATTGGTGGCATCTAGGCTAAAGAGCTTGAAGAAAGTGATATATGAGAATCATCATTGATTTCTCCCTCATCATCATCCCAAATTTACTCGTTATTGGATGGGAGTCTCTCCACATCCACTAAGCATGGGAGATTGGAAGGCATTATGGAATAGAGTGGAAAGTCCTCCTCCCCTTGGCATGAATAGGTAATATATCTTTGATATAGAATTCCAATACAAGCTTTGGATGAAAAGATAATCCTCTTAATATTTGTTGTTATTTGATAAGGTACTCTATCTTCTTTCGCCTACCATATTGGACGAGCCTCAAAATCAACCATCTTCTTGATCCAATGCACATCTTCAAGAATGTTGCCTCCTCTAACATTTGGGAGCACTTGAGAGGAACACAGGATGCCTTGCTTGTAAGAGAGGATCTACAAAGCATAGAGAGGATGCAAAGAGCTTGTTGGCCATGAGAGGGACCAAATGGGAAGACAATTCTACCTTGAGCACCTTGGATATTGACAAAGAAGGAGGCAAAAGTGGTGAAGAATTCCATTACTACGTTATGTACTCCAACGGGGTGCATGAGGTGTTCAAAAGGTGCCTTCACACAGACAAATAAGAGAGGTGTTAATCAATTATATGGCTTGAAGTCCCACAATTGGCACAAGATTCTTCAAGTAAGTGAAACATTGAAGTTGTACATTTTTAACTTATTCAATAATGATGTATCTAATCATGGTGTATAAATGTTTATAGTTCATTCTTCCTACAAGCATTTCTAATTGTGCATCCCACGAAGTGTGAGAGATGATTTATAAGATGGGGGAGCTTGTGAGGTTTGTACCCCAAACCCTCATAGCTAATTTTTCACACGCATTTTTCTCAAAATGATTTGTTTATTGTTTTGCATTATAGATATGTGAGCTCAAAGGAAATCGATCCATGTACACTTAACTATGCAAGGGTCATGGTGGTGGAGGTGGTTTGTTTGGTGGAGGAGACACTCCCATAATCAAAGGGATGTCTACGCACTAGGGTGGGCTAATTCACCGCACTAGCCTGGGCCCTCAGACCTAGGCAGCATCACAATCACTCGCCTCCGGGCCTTACTAATGTCTCTGCCGTTCGGCTATACAAGCACAAGAACGGGGTAATGTCAAAGCACGGAGAGTTGTACGTGTACCTTAATTTAACCAAGATAACAATCTATTTACTTAACTAAACCATACAAGCACAAGAACAACGGGGCAACGTCAAGGCACAGAGAGTTGTACGTGTACCTTAATTTAACCAAGATAACAACTATACAAGCACAAGAACGGGGCAACATCAAGGCACGGAGAGTTGTACATGTACCTTAATTTAACCAAGATAATAATCAATTTACTCAACTAAACCATAGGACTAGAATCCATGTTACCTTCGTAAGAAAACAATCCTTTTTACAAAGATTTTAGCATTTCAACTTGAGATTGTGATAAGACATTCTTTATTAAGGCATATGCTGTTGTTTAAAAGAATACAAACTTTAACTAGTAAATCAATCAAATAGATCACTATTAACAATTAATAGAGAAGTCTGGGCCATACCTCAATCCCCCTAAGAATGATATATAATTGAAAAACAAAAAATATATATACCTTATAGAAATTTATCGTTTATCGTTATCTTTGCTCGTTAATAAGAGTTTCAGAACTTGATATATGAGAATAGAGAGTCTTCTAATACCTTCTCTTTTATGATTGAAATCATCCGATCGTTTATCATTTATCGTTGTCTTTTCTCGTTTAATAAGAGTTTCAGAACTTGATATATGAGAATAAAGAGTCTTCTAATACCTTCTCTTTACGATTGAAATCATCTGATAATCCCCAAGATTTATCTCCTCTTACTCGTACTCTCACTTTTCTCTCTTTCAAAGGTCTATGGCAAAATAGCCTTCTCTTGCAGGGCTATGGAATACTATTCTTTCTTTAAAAGAAAAGATATGGAGTTTTTGGTCTCTTCCTTTGAAAGACCATAGCAATCTAACCTTCTCTTCTAAGAGATTAGATAAGAATGAAGGGATATATACATCTCAAGCTCTAGGATTACCTTGATGCTACCTTGTTGCCTTCTTATAGTTTTCCCTATGTAGAGACCCTAATAGAATTAGCAAATTGCTTCGAGTATAACTCTCTAAACAGAACTCAGAATAGAGTCATATAACCAGTCAAAAGAACCGGAAGGCATCTAGTCTACAAGCCACCACAGGTAGAATAGGTAAAAATGTCTATATAAAGCTGCAAACATGCCATCTTTAGAAATGCATTGCTTTTCCATATTTTTAGTTAAAGTACTGCTTAGAAACGAGTCTTCTTTCAGTCCTAAACACTCCTAGAAACACTCCTCATCTACACCTTGTGCTTAAAATCCTAACTCTATCTTGGTTCATACTCTTTATCTGGCTGCCTCTTCTGGACCAACACCTAAGAATGTCCATGGCATCTTTCATGCACATGACATCCCCCTCTGCTAAACTTGATGACAGGATTCGAACCTGTTCTTGGATGACTGTCATCATCTCAATCTTTTCCTGAAGTCCCCCTGTCATCCATCCATCCATCCATGGCAAACCCTTTTCTCTGAAAGCCCAGCCCAGTCTCCAAAACCACTCTATCTCAAAATAAGATCTATGCATATATTCCATTTAGTCTCCATTCTTGCCCTGACTCTGAACACTGTCTTGGTCTTCATTCATGAGAAATGAGTCTGGCACTCTCACATCACCCCTTGGAGGATAAACCTCCCTTGTTGGGACCATTGCTTGAGAACCTATCTGGCTCACAGGACTGCCATCCCCTCTATCTTTGTGGAACACCACCAACAAACCTCCTAGGAGCTCTTCTCGATTCTTTGCTCCTTGCCTTGGGCTTCGTATCCGTGTACTTTCATGTACCTTGGACCTGTACACCATCATATGGGATTGAATCAGTGTTTAGCTTTGCTGAGCCTGATGCTCTGATACCAATGTGACACGCGGAAGCTATGGGAGTCTTCTTTGAGCCCTAAACACTCCTAGGAACATGATGATGCAAAACGTAGATATGGAGAGAGAGTAGAGAGAGAGATATGCTAGAAATTCAGTATATTCATATAGTACAAAAAGGTACTCTTTTACAGCCCTAGGCTATCTTCATAAAAAGGGTGATAAACAGCAAAATTCTGGTCCCTACTTGGACCCTATGGATCCAACCCCTAAAGGACTAAATACCCAACACAATGAGCACCCTATGCCTTTTATAGGCCTCTTGTAACCTTGGAGTGCTGGCCAACCAGTAGCCAGCTGACTGCACATAATTCCATAAAAGATGCGCCAAATTATATTCTTGCTATGTCATGATGAGTTCTTAGCCGCCTAGATTTCTAGTACAACCGACTGGTCCTTTAGGTAGCCGACAGCACCTTTCATGCTTTCCAATGCCAATTCAAGCCCTATCTCCAAGTCCAGGCTACTACCTCATTTGCACCTTGTGCTCAAAGTCCTAACTCTATCTGGTTTATACTCTTTATTTGGCTGCCTCTTCTGGACCAGCACTTGAGAAAGTCCATGGCATCTTTCATGCACATGACATCCCCCTATGCTAAACTTAATGATGGGATTCCAAGATGTTCATGGATGACTGTCATCATCCGAATCTTTTCCCGAAGTCCCTATGTCATCCTTCCATCCATCCCTGGCAAACCCTTTTCTCTGAAAGCCTGGCACAGCAGACTCCAAAACCACTCTGTCTCAAAATAAGATCTATGCATCTATTCCATCTAGTCCCCAATCCATTCTTGCCCTAAATCTGAACACTCTCTTGATCTTCATTCGTGAGAAATGAGTCTAGCACTCTCACATCACCCCTTGGAGGATAAACCTCCCTTGGGACCATTGCTCGAGAACCTATCTTGCTCACAGGACTGCCATCCCCTCTAGCTTTGTGGAACACCACCAACAAACCTCCTAGGAGCTCTTCTCAATTCTGTGCTCCTTGCCTTGGGCTTCCTATCCATGTACTTTCATGTACCTTGGACATGTACACCATCATATGGGACTGAATCAGTGTTTAGCTTTGCTGAGCCTGATGCTTTGATACCAATGTAACACGCAGAAGCTCTGGGAGTCTTCTTTCAACCCTAAACACTCCTAGGAACATGTTGATGCAAAACGTAGATATGGAGAGAGAGATATGCTGGAAATTCAGTATATTCATATAGTACAATAAGGTACTCTTTTATAGCCCTAGTTTGTCTTCATGAAAAGGGTGATAAACACCAAAATTTTGGTCCCTACTTTGGACCCTATGGATCCAACCCCTAAAGGACCGAATACCCAACACAATGAGCACCCTATGCCTTTTATAGGCCTCTTGTAACCTTGGAGTGCTGGCCGACCAACAATCAGCCAACTGACTAGGCACATAATTCCATAAAAGATGTGCCAAATGATATTCTTGCTATGTCATGATGAGTTCTTAGCCGCCTAGCTTTCTAATACAACCGACTGGTCCTTTAGGCAGCCAACCACACCTTGCATGCTTTACAAAGCACCTCGGCTATATTCTTGAAAATGTGCATTGGGTCAAGAAGGTGGTTCACTAAAAGGTCATTCTAGTATGGAAGTTGATGGAAAATGGATAGACGCTTCATTCCTGGAGGTGTGCAAGTTGGATCTAGCTCCCATATGGTCCTCAAATCACTCCCCTTCCATATGCGAGGGAGACCTCCCTAGAAAACCCTCACGCAAAGGATGGTCCATTGGGAGATACTTCTTGTGGCCCTCGTATACTATCTCCTTCATAGACTTTGAGTACTGAGTCTCAAGTTGCAGCCCACATAACGGACATCCATTATACCGTGACACTGAAATCCCTGTAGAACATTAAAAATATTGTAGCAAGTAAGTTTGGATAACAATCATGACTTAACATAATATATTAACAAGCTACAGTATTACCTGAGTACTCTCCATAGCCAGGCCAATCATGCATTGTCCACATAAGTATTCCTCTCAATGTTAGCGCACGTTGTCCAAACCTCTTGGAAATATCATGAACTTCAATGCCCTCCCATAGAACATGAACCTCCTCAACTAAAAGGGCTAAATACACATCCATGTTCTTCACATTGTACTTTCCTATCAAAGACAATAAAAGATGCCCTTTTTTTATCGCTAGCCATGGTGGAAGATTATGATTTTCGTGCAAAAGATTGGAAGCGTATTTGGGAGTCTACAACTATTCCTCCTCGAGATGGCATGAACAGGTATAGTAATGTTTTTTCAATCTTGTTTTGTGTAGTCTCTAATTGGATTAAAGGTCACATAGAGCAATCCCTTGTGTAGGTACTCCATTTTTTTTCGGCTGCCATATTGGACCCATTTTAAGATCAACCATCTTCTTGATCCCATGCACATCTTCAAGAATGTGGGATCTGGTATTTGGGAACATATTATTGGTAAACGAGACAATGTTAGCATACGTGAGGACTTGCGGGTCGCTGGACGTATGCGTCAAGCTTGGCCACGAGAGGTGGGTGGGCATGTTCGTCTTCCGCCTGCACCATGGATTATATCAAAGAAAGAGGAGAAGCAGGTAAAGCAGGCCATCACCACTTTGCGTACTCCCACTGGATGCATGAGATCATTGAAGGGAGCCTTTACAACCACTAAGAAAAGAGGCGTTGAGCAACTATATGGGTTGAAGTCCCACGATTGGCACAAGATGCTTCAAGTAAGTGTTTTCCAAGTCTTGTACGTACGTTGAAATTAAATTTTGTAATGCCATAAACCATACATACATGTGCTCTTATGTGCGCAGTTCATACTACCTACTAGCGTCGACCATTGTGCAAATAAGAGTTTGAAAAAATGTATTTATAAGATGGGCGAGCTTGTGAGGTATGTAAAACCCATGCTCAGATCACCCTTCATTATACCTTGCAAAATGAACGTGCATGAGGTATAACGTACTATTTATTTATTTTTCAGATATGTTAGTTCCAAAGCAATTGATCCAGCCACGTTGGATGATGCGCGTGTTATGGCAGTGGAGGTGGTTTGTTTGGTAGAGGAGACTTTTCCGCGAACCATTCTCACAAGTCAACTACATCTCATTGTGCATTTAGTGGACGAAATCGCTTTATGTGGTACTGTGCATGTACGCTGGATGTTCTTCCTAGAGCGCTTTATGAAGACCTTAAAAGACTTTGTGAGGCAAAGTGCAAGGCCTGAAGGAAGCATGGCCGAGGGTTGGTTGATACAAGAGTCTCTTGTATATATTTCAGAATTTCTTGGTCAGGTGGACAGCTCTTTGCCACGACTATGGAGCAATGAAGAGGACTTGAGGATGACCTCTATTGTGCCTCAAGGAAAAGGACAGAGTAAAGTAATTGACAGAACATTGATTGATGATCTCAATTTCACTTGTATCCTTAATAGTGATGTGATGAGCAGATGGGTTACAAGATATGAGAATGCAAAGACAAAAAGGCAAGCAGAAAGAGCTCTCTTTCGGAGGCAACATGGCTCTCGGAAGGCGTACCCTAAGCATCTAGCAACACTTCCGAATGATATCCACGTTGATTGGTTGCATGAGGAAATGGAGAGAGCAGAGAGCGACGAGGGGCTGCATATCACGGCGGAAGAATGGGAGTATGCACAAGGATGCATGTCAAAGGTACATAGAACTAATGTTTTGCATTAGTTGTAAGTGATTTGCTTTTAATATTTATTCACATTGCTTACACAAATATTGCTTCTATTTTGGTCCAGTGCACTATGCTCAATGCTATATGGTGTGAAGGCAAGCATTTTCGAACACAAAGAATTAATGAAAAGAGAAATACACGAGATTGCGGTGTCATTAGTAGCTTTGAGGGAGCTAATGGAAAAATGGATGATTATTGTGGCATAATCTAAGACATATTTAGGCTTGACTTTCGTCGCTTCTTTGTGTATGTTTTGGATGTCAAATGGCAAATGAACGTGGTGGAAAAAGGGCCTGATGCAACGATAAAACGCCATGCAAGTGGATATGTAACTATTGACTCTACAAAGTTCTGGCAAACAAAGAAAGATAGGCTCGTATTGCCACAACAATGTGAGCAGGTATGCATTTTTTTACTAATGTGTTTCATGTACATATATATCTAAGCTCGCGTACCCCTTGACTTTTGATATGCTAATTAATTACTGTACTATGTGTATTTGAGTAGGTTATCTATCTACCAATGGTGCATGACATTAAATGGTGGTACGTCATCCCTATTGCACCACGTTCCAAAGTGATGTATAATACATTCACTGATATGGAGCATATGGAGGATGTAACAAGCCGCAATGAAGATGATGTCGAACATGCCATTGAAGATGTTGTGATCGATGATCAAGAAATAAGAGATGATCATGATAATGAGGATGAGCATGCCATTTCTCATGATCATGAGAATGACCCTACCATTGAGGATGATGGTGATGTTGATGAGGATGATCAGGACATCGATACCATTATCAATGGAGTACAGAATATCGATAGTGGAATAAATTTAATCGTAGCCTTACAAATTGATCAAATGGATATTGATGTTGATCGTTTGGCAAGGATGGATCTTATTGAAGATGAGATCGAACCCTAACCAATCCGTCACTGTACGTTCTAAATTGATGACATTTCTATCATCTCATATGCATGATTTATTTTTGAATATATTTTATTGTTGTAAATGCATGTATTTCTTCAGTTTTTCTCTGCCATGCGTGTATTAATCCGTGTATAGTGGCATGTATTAATCCGTGTATAATAGCGTGTATTAATCCGTGAATATTAGCGTGTATAGATGCGTGTATTACTACGTGTATATAAACGCATTTATACACGCGTTGATAAATGTAAATATACATGCAAACTTAAATGCTAAAATACACGCACCCGTCGATTCTATTCAAATACAAGCGCGACCATACACGCGCTCGTAATTTATCGCGTGTATGAAACGCGTGTATGGCAGCATTGTCTTGTAGTGATAGTTGTTTTACTGCAATTTTTCATTTTGCATGTCAGCCTGCTTCTTATAACAATCTGCTTGTACATGTCAAGGCTTACCTCTTTGACTCCCCTTGCCTCTGAATTGGCCTCTTCCACCCGCGTGTTGTTGTTGTTGTGAATTCTGGGACTGTTGTTATTGCTACTCCTGGCCATAATTTTGATTAGCTATTGGGCCACCTCCTTGGCTGTATCCATGGCCTCCTCTACCTCATCCTCTTCCTGAACTTGTGTAGAAGGCCTATTGCTCTGAAGTGTTTTTGTTTTGTGAAGACTGTTGGTCTTCACCCAAGCTCTTCTCTTCTATAGACACCAAATCTGTGAAATTCGGAATGTTTTCTCGAGTCTAAATAGACGTCTTGAATGCCTTGTATTATGGCTCGAGACCACGTAGACAGACTTCCACCTTATCATCATCATCTACTAAAACGCCAATAGTTGTTGCAAGGGATTCCACAATACCCTTGATCTTGAATGCATAGTCATTCACAGACGTACTCTTTTTCTCCACAGTATGAAGTTCATTCTTCAACTGTATCTTTTGTGCCTTGGTATTCGTTTCATAGAGTTTTACCAAGGTGTCCCACGCCTCTTTGGGGGACTTTGCATCCTGTATGTGCCCAATCATGGTGTCCTGTATACTGAAAGAGCCAATACATAACTTTTTTGGCTCCTTGATTCCAATCCTTGAACTCTTTCACATCTATAGCAGTCGGATTGATCTCTCGTATCTCCAGTGTTGCCTCTTTATGCTCACCTTCTATGTAGTCCTAGAGTAACCTTTTTCCATCATTAGGAAATTTGTCAACCTGAACCTCTAAGCATGGAAATTGTTCTTGTCAAGCTTCTCAGCAATAATTTTGTTTATGCCATCATTTGACATCTTGCCAAACACACAAATTGACATCTTGAACTCTTTCACATCTATAGCAGTCGGATTGATCTCGAATATCTCTGGTGCTGCCTCTTTATGCTCACCTTCTATGTAGTCCCAGAGTAACCTTTTTCCATCATTAAGAAATTTGTCAACCTGAACCTCCAAGCATGGAAATTGTTCTTCTCAAGATTCTCAGCAATAATTTGGTTTATGCCATCATTTGACATCTTGCCAAACATACAAATTTACCAGAAACAACACTCTAGTTTGTCCTGCACAAAACTGTTGTATTTTCTACAACGGTACTGTACTACACTCAAATGTCACACAACCAGTGGCCTCAATGTGTATACATACACCCAATGGCAACTGTTTGACCTTCTTGTAGCACACAAAATGTCTGCACAACCAATCTGTCTTCCTACAATTCTTAAAATAGAGTTCTATATAGAATCGATGACTTACCCGGAGTGCTTGAAATTGCCTGTTTTTCGAAAAACGGAGGTCCTAACGTGCCCAAAACGCATTTTCCGTGGCCCAGAAAATGTTGTCCGATAGGATAGTATAGTTATCCTATAGCTTTATTCCTGTGAAGAAAGATCCTCAATCAGAGATTGTTTGCCGGTGCCTCCCGTAGAGCTCCCGATAAGGGTGTAGTTGCCAACACAAATAGGGAAGAGTAGATCAAGCTCTTACCCTTGTACCGCTTCTTGTGCTTCTCTTGCTTGCAGCTCAGCCCTTAAACCAAGCTCTGATACCATTAAAAGATTCAGGGGAGAAGAGAGCTTGAGCTCTTGCAAGCACACACACACTCACAAAACCCTAAAAGAGAACACACAAGGTGAGAGGCTGAAAATCTTCTTCTTCTTCACACAACACTGAAAATCTTCTTCTTCTTCACCTTCTTTACACAAGGTGAGAGGCTGAAAATCTTCTTCTTCTTCACAAAACACTCAACACACCATATACAAAGATAAGAGTACACATAATATGAAAAGGTACTCAACCAAATACATACTAGGGTTCTCTATAGTGTTGTGAACCCAACTAAATGAGCTGGCGCTATAACTATGCCAGTCTCTAGAATGGCTATCACATAGCCTGTCATCCCACTGGCCGTATATCACCCATGATCTCACCCACCATGCTAGTGGTGGTGTAAGTGTGGGGCCTATCCCTCCCCAGGCGGGTCATCAGTGTCCACCGCCTCAGTAGATGAGCTCGATATCTCAACAACCACACCCCCATATATCGATCCCACTAAAAAAGAGGCCGCTCATTATTTCAACCACATCAATGCCTCTCACACCCTCCCTACCACCATGCTTGTTGACACACCACCTCACAAGTTGATGACCCACCAACCAAAACTAAACAAACTAACATTTCTAACAAAATGAACAAAACTACATTGGGCATGCCATCTCCCCATTGGGTACCTAAAAAGTTTCTCATAGCGCAAGGCTTTTATGAGAGAAAATCTACATTCTGGATCCCTCAATGATCCAACTCTTTCCTTCATCCAAAGGCACCCAGAGCTCCTCATCCCCCCCGCATTGGTAACCAGTTCACCAACCACAAGCCTATAGGATACAAGACAAATGCAGGCCTAAACGCTCTCCACGGCACCCCTATCCTCAATCAAACCCTCAGCCATCCCCACCCTCGATAGATCCCCAAACTTCTCGCCCAATATTTCTACCTAGGCAATCATTGAATTTGAATCCCCAAATCTCCCCAACCCCAACTTCCACCCCGTGTCGCTTTGCAGTCACCTATCTTTCAATGGAAACCCAAGGTGGCCTCTGCCGCCACAAAGAATGCCGAGGAAAAATGGAAGCAGAAGCTTCACAACAATGACACACTTTAAGCCCCCCCGTTCTGCATTGAATAATCTGACAAAAAATGTAAGATTCCTCCCCAGCCCTCAAGATGTACAGTATCTTCCCCTGTAATCAATCCCCTCTTCAGAATAATAAAAGATCTTGTTTCTACCTATTTTGGCTTAGAGAGAGAAAATATTCTAGGGAGAGATTATTAATCTTTTAGATATTTTTGGATGGAAAAATATCGCTTCTTATTAAAATAAACTCCCTCGAAATAGAAGTTCAAAAAGAATTTGAGAAGGTGCATTAGAAATAAATTATAATCTGTTCCAAAAGGCCTTAGCCTAAGGGTCCAGATTTTTTTTGAAAATTTTAGATTAACGTTTTGAGGGGCCAATAAAATTAATCCAAATGTGGGGAGAAGATAAATTGAAGAAATAACGAAAAACCTCCCAAAAATGAGTAAATACTCACATAAGATGAAGAGTGGAAATACTAGAAAAATGAATTTTTGACACCTCAGAGTGGGGATTCCCCCTCATGAAGGAGGCGCCTATTTCACATGTGTGGTGGAGTTTTAAACTCTCAAATAATGAGATATTGCATCTCTCCTCTCTCCTAATTCAAGTCTAGTTCCAAAAGTAAGCTAAACTAACCCAAAAATGGAAAAAATTTACCAAACTGATCTGAAAAATTCTAGAATCAGTTTGCTTGGTTAGAGCCTAATTTTTTCCTATAAATAGAAGTCTCCCCCTTTGTAGAAGCTTAATAGTGTTTTATGCACTGTTACTCTACTCCTCCCCACAGCCAAAAACATTGAATTCATTGATAATTCACTTGCTTTTTACTAATTCCTGGTCACTCTTGATCCAAGCAAGAGTAGAACCCTCAATCCCTCAAGCCAAAGGAAAGCTCACAAAACTCCATATAAGTTAGACATTCTACTTTTTTTTAATTCTATTCTATGGTTTTTTGATTTCTTGCTTTTTTTAATGTGAAATTGGACGTTATGCCTTGATGGAAAGGCTTCCCCCTTCTCTTCATTGTGAATTCAGTCCTTCTTTATTCAAGATGTGTAATCAAATAAATAGAGTTAAACTTTTCATATTGTTTACTCTTTAAAAAATGAGAATTGATTAGATTAGAGTGCTAAATTCATCTTGGGGTAAATTCTAAGTAGATTTAGAATGTAAAAATTGAGAAATGGTCAGCCATACAAAGGAGGTTATGGCAAATTTTTTTTAAATTTTGTGGAAAATAAGTTTTATCTTTATGTTATTCAAAAAGAGTAATCCCCTCCGTTTGTGTATTGTAAAAGTGTTATTTTCATTCTATGCATAGAAAGATGCATACTGGAAATATTTTTATTATAAAAGTGTTATTTTCATTAGAATTATTTTCTATGCATAGAAACATGCATATTGGAAAGATTTTTATTATAAAAGTGTTATTTTCATTAGAATTAATTTCTATGCATACAAAGATGCATATTGGAAATTTTTTTATTATAAAAGCTTTATTTTCATTAGATTTAAATTCTATGCATAGAAAGATGCATATGGAAAATATTTTTATTATAAAAGTGTTATTTTCATTTGAATTAATTTCTATGCATAAAAGATGCATATTGGAAATATTTTTATTATAAAAGTGTTATTTGCATTAGAATTAATTTCTATGCATGGAAAATTGCATATTGGAAATATTTTTATTATAAAAGTATTATTTTCATTAGAATTAATTTCTAAGCATAGAAACATGCATATTGGAAATATGTTTATTATAAAAGCGTTATTTTCATTAGAATTAATTTCTAAGCATATGAAGATGCATATTGGAAATATTTTTTTTAAATAAAAGTGTTACTTTTACCAATATTGATTTTTATGCATAAAGTGATGCATAAAAGAAATTTTTATTATTATAAAAGTGTAAAGATAGATATGCACAAAACGATTTGTGAACACACTTAAAATATTGATTAAAGAAGATGAGAAATTACATTTTATATCCAAAAATTTGTCCATACATGATCGTAGCCACATAAGGCTTGAATAAAAACATATATACATAAGGAAGATGAAAAATTTCATCTTATATCGAAGAAGTTGTCCATATATGATGATAGCCACATGAGGCTTAAAAAAGAAACATAGTTGCATAAACCAAAACTATACATGAAGAAAAACTAGCGGGTGACTACTCGGAGGAGTCATCACTCTCCAAGTCTTCTTGTCCTCCTTCTTGTCCACGTTGTGCCTACACAAAGTGAAGATATATATAAATAAAAATAGAAAGTATTATAAAGGTCAAAACAAGTTTTGTAAATAAAAATAAAAAGTATTACCTGCATTGGTGTTCTCCTTGCTCGATCGTATTGTTCGTTGGAGATGATCCCTTCATCGTGAAGGTAATCCCATGTATCTCCTCTACTGTGTTGGTGACGATGGTAGCCAGTCTGTGCTACTGGGGTAGGATCTCTACCCACAATGTCATGCTACATCACAAAAACACTATAACAATTATAACACAACTCAAATAGAGAGCATACAAAGAAAGGACATGAAGTTGCACTATACATACAAACTCGGACTCCCATGATGCATGACCTCTAGATCCGAAGTGTGACGATCCATATCGCTCCATTTGTATTCATCACACTTCTCTTTGTTGTTTGTTCACTACTCCTTCTAAGATCTCCTTCTTGGTTTTCTTCCACTCACCCTTATGATGAGCAGTAGATGACTTACCATGTCCATTTTGACTGGCATCTATTCGGAATTTCTCCTCCTTTGCATGTCTCCTTATTAGAGACCTCCTATTCTTAAGTATGTCTTTGATTTTGTGTCTCGTCCATCTACTGTTAAACCTTTGGTCGTGAGGATTAGGATACTTCCTGTGGACAGCTTTAATGCAATCATCAACTAGGCTCTCCCTTTGCTGCTTAAAATGTATAAAGCAGTCTTTATAGTGTGCAAAAACTACTTGGCGCAAGTAGTTTACCACCTCCTTTCCACAAGAGTCATCAACTATACCACCCACATTTGTGATATCATAATATGATATATCACCATGATGTGGTGGTGACTTTGAAGCACTATCCCACCCCCAAAGCACTACCCTAGGCATCCTCTATCTCCTCTACCTCCACTCTCAGTGCTAGTGCGGCATGAGGTATGATCGCCACTATCTCCACGACGACTACCCTCCCTACGACGACGACTGCCACTCTCATGAGAGGCATGATAACTGTGAGGTTTCATATCTCCTAAAGGTGGAGGTGTAGGAGATGTTCTAGCACTAACTGGGGTTGATGGGGAGGGATGAGGGGTGAATGTAAAGGTAGGTGAAGTTCCTCGGGTGGCAAGAGTGAAGTGCTTGGCAAGGGACTCTATTGGGCTCTAGGCAGACCCAATGGTAAAGGGGTGCCTGCTACATAGGCTGCCAACTGCTCGGGAGTGGGAGTATAGCCAAAGATGCCCTCTACCTCCCTAGCAAACCATCGTTGTTGTTGAGACTCGATGAGAGCCTCAACCTATGGGTCTGTGTGGGATAAGAGAACGAGGACCCATGCCACATCTATACAAACAAAGAAAATATTAAAAAAATATTATGAAATGAAGACTTCCTGGCTCTTTAAGTCAATTGACCCCGAGAATCATCTCATTCCTCAAAACATAAAAAATATCAAATATTAAGAAAGTATTATTAAATGAAGACTTCCCAGCTCTTTAACCCCAAGAATCATCTCATTCTCCAAAACAAAAAAAAAAAACAAACCAAGAAATTTTTTTTAAAAATTAAACAATTAGTCCCCACTCTTTAAGTCAAATGACCCCGGGAATGAATAAATAGACAATGCAATAACCACCACCTTAAATAAAATGAGTGTAATAAGAAGCCTACCTTGGTTATTTGTGATTTTTGAGATCAAGTATATAAAAATCTCTAAAATAGCCAAAAAAAGTGAGCTATATAAACACTTGATTGTCTATTACAAAAGAAAAATAGGGTTTAAGAAGAAGAGCAAGAGCAAGAGCAAGAGCAAGAGAAAGAAGAAGAACAAGAAGAAAAGGAGAAAGAAGAAGAAGAAGAGAAAGAGACTCACCACAACCAAGGTATGTACCTTTAAACTCTTACTCCATAGTCCTTTGTAAAGCAGATTCGCAGCCTGGTGATGAAGCTTGAGAGGGTGAGAGAGGGTTAGAAGCTTGAGAGGGTGAGAGAGGATTAGAAATAGGGTAATAAGGTTTTCACAAGAACTACAATTTTTCCTTTTTGCATACTTTCAAAATGCTCTCGGGTTTAATTTTCGGTCTTTTTCATCACACAGTGCACGTCTATTTTTGCGTCTAAAAGCGCATCTAAAATCGCGTCTAAAAGGGAGTCTATAAACGCATGTATTCTGCAGAGAATAGACGCATTTATAGAAGCATTGATACACTAAAAGAGGTGGGGCCATTATCCACGCCTTTTTCAATGCTTTAGAACTAAGATCAAAATCCCCAAATCATTGAAATACGTGTGGAAAAAAGTGTCAAAATGGAAACGTCAAAATACCCATGATATATGCGTCGAAATAAACATGTTTTTCCACTCTTGTTTCATGTGATGGACTTTAACGAATATTTCAACTGCCATTTCCATGCTTATTTCAACTGCTATTTCACAATGGCTGTTTTGACTGCTATTCCACAACTATTTTGACTACTATTATGACGATTATTTCGACGGATGTAGGATACTTTTGATGCTTTTTTCGACGGATGCAGGAAACTTTTGATGCTTTTTTGGACGGATGCAAGGGACTTTCGACGCTTATTTCGATGCGTGCAAGTATAATGTTTCTTTTTGGCATAATGGTGCATCTAGCTATAGCCTTGTAACTAGATGCACCATTATGCCAAACTTATAGAGTACCAATGGCAACTATACTACGATGTGAAGAACGAAGCAAGTTGACTAAGGACAAGGATATTAGTTAAAAAAGAAGAGATATTTAGAGATATGATGCATTTTTGACACCTCAGTGTGGGGGAATTCCCCTCATGAAGGAGGCACCTATTTCACATGTGTGGTTGAGTTTTAAACTCACAAATAATGAGATATTTTCATCTCCCCTCTCTCCTGCTTCAACTAGATTCAAAAAGTAAAGCTAAACTGTTACCATATTATAGTAGTGATGTGTGTGAACACACTTAGGACCGCCGGGGCACTTTTTCCCTCACTAGGAGGTTTTTTCCCCCGTGCATTGTATATACGCCCATTATCTTCTAGGGCTTGTTATCTTTCATTTTTGGCACTCATAATACACTACTGTGTTGTGCTCAAGCTTCCTCATCTTCTTGAAGTTGTGTGTGCATTCCTGCAACCCTAATTCCAACAATTGGTATCAGAGCAGGCTTCCTCCTCCCGGGCAGCATCACCGGCACCTGCCGCTTCATCTCCTCCGATTGCAACGAGGTTTCACGAGCGTCTGCAGGTTAGTATATGCCGTGGGAAAGCCCGTAGGGCTAGGTTGTTTCAGAATTTTGATCTGAAGTCATTTCGCCCTCCGTTTTTGCATTCCAAGTACTGCGCAGGCAAAATCGTCCTACTGTGCAGATTTTCTGTCAAGATTAAAATCTGCAGGACAGGTGCCCATTCGTCTGTTTTGGGCTGTGCTATATAGCACAGGTCGATTTTATACAGGTTTACCTCTTGCAGACAGCATTTACATCTAGTAGTACAGTCATTGGCCATGGCTGACAACAATGATGTATTCCGCATGTTGGCTGCTGAGGATAAGTTGGATGGCACCAACTATCCATTGTGGGCATATATGATGCGACATGTATTGGTAGCAAAGGGGTTATGGAATATTGTGCAGGGTATTGATGCACGTCCTATTGTGGCTGGGAATGCTGCAAACACATCAGAAACAGGTACTGTTGATGATGGTGCAGGCACAAGTGCTGTAGCAGCTGTTCGGGAACCACCACTTTCAGCAGAGCAGATTCGTTGGGATGGTAGAGATGCGCAGGCTCATGCCTTGATTGCGCTGTCTGTCAAACGTACCATTATCCCACATATTCGCTCCTGCAGGACTTCTAAGGATGCTTGGGATGTACTTGCCACATTGTATCAGGCAAGAAATGAGGCTCGTGTTGCTTATCTCCGAAAACAGTTGGAGAATGAGCATATGAACGAAGGTGATTCTATGGATAGCTTTTTGACAAAGATCAAGGATTTCAAAGAGCAGCTCATTTCTGCAGATGAAATCCTGTCAGACAGTTCACTTGTGCAGACTGTTTTGAATGGTCTACCAGATTCTTATCAGGGTTTTGCTTCCACTCTTCGCTTGATGATGAAAGGCAATCCCAATGCCTTATCATTTGAGGAGTTAGTTTCTGTTTTGCTGCAAGAAGACCAGTCAAGGCAAAACAGGAATAGTATGCGTGTCGCAGATCAAGCTTTCGGTGCTAGTCAGAGAAGCGGGAAAGGTAAAGCTGGCTTTTCTTCTAGTAAGCAGAAATCTGCAAATGCTGCGCAACCAAAGAAGGAAGACAAAGATGAGAAGAAGGGTGACAAACAGAAGACATTTTGCAAGTACTGTAAGGGAAATGATCATGTCATCAAAGCGTGTCCTAAGCTGGCTGCGAAAGAGGCTAAGAAGAAAGAGGCTGGTATGGCTGTTGCAGATGCCTCTCCTTCTAACAATGAATCTGCTAATGTTGTGCTAGATACAGAATGGGCATTCAATGCGCAGTGCAGTTATGACCCATCTTTGCATGACACATGTATGTCTGCAGTAGATTCAGATGTATGGTACTTTGACAGTGGTGCCACTAAGCATATCACCTCGCAGCGCAGTTTATTCACTTTCCTTGAGTCTGCTCCCACAGGGAATACTGTCACTTGTGCCAATAACTCCTCTTATCCCGTTAAAGGAGTTGGACAGATTGTGCTGAATGTTGCAAATGGCAACACCTTTACACTTTTTGATGCATTGTATGTGCCAGGGATCAAAAAGAATCTGCTGTCAGTCTCCGCATTTGCCAAAACAGGTTTGGTTGTAAAATTTGTGGATGACAGATGTACTGTTCATGATCTCTCTTGTGGTGACATCATTGTAGCATCTGGTTCACTATGTCGAGGGCTGTATAAGCTCAATATGGATGGCAAATGTGTAGAGGATTCAGCATGTGCTATTATGGATACGCAGGCTATTTCAAATGCAAAACTGTGGCATGCACGTTTTGGTCATCTGAATTTTGCAAGTTTGCTGCGCCTGCAGAAATCTAAAATGGTGTCTTCTTTGCCTAAGCTTGAGGCACCTGTCAAGCATGTTTGTGAGGGCTGCATATTGGGTAAAATGCAGCGTGCTTCCTTTCCCAAAGATGGATCAGTGAGAGCTGAACGCAGATTGCAGCTTGTTCACAGTGATGTTTGTGGTCCCATGCAAACTCCATCATTTGGAAACTACCTTTACTTCGTGACTTTCATTGATGATTTTACCAGGCATGCATGGGTATATCCTTTGAAGGCAAAGTCCGAAGTGTTTTTGTGCTTCAAACAGTTTTTGGTTATGGCTGAAAATGTGTCAGAAAGTAAGATGGGCACCCTCCGTTCAGATCGAGGGGGGGAGTATATGTCTTCAGAATTTAATGCATTTCTGGCTGAGCGTGGGATAAAACACCAATGTACAGTGCCGTATACACCACAGCAAAATGGTGTGGCTGAGAGAAAAAACAGGTCTCTCATGGAAATGGCAAGATGTATGGTTAAGAGTCAAAGTCTACCACATGGTTTTTGGCTTGAGGCTGTCATGTGTGCCACTTATGTACTAAACAGGTGTCCCACCAAAGCATTACAGGTTGTCACTCCATATGAGGCATGGCATGGCCGCAAGCCATCTGTTGGCCATTTACGTGTTTTTGGTTGCCTGGCATATGCATTAGTGCCTGTGCAACATCGCAGAAAATTGGATGACAAAGCTGTCAAATGTATTTTTGTTGGATATAGTGCTGAGAGCAAAGGCTATCGTTTGTATCATCCACAGACAAAGCGCATTTTGGTTAGCCGTGATGTTGTATTTGTGGAAGATGCAGTTCAGCCCTTGGTTTCATGTACTAAGGAGACAGATATCAGCTCACGTGATGTCTATGATACATTGTTGCCTCTTTTCAGTGGTGCACAGTCAAGTGCAATACCTCATGAGGCAGTTTTTCAGCCTATGCAGGTTTTAAATGATGGCACAGATCAGCCTATATCTGATGCAGATGTGCATGATGCACTTGAGGATGAGAGACAAGAGATTGAGGGCTCTAGGAATATGCCTAGATGGCTGGTGCAGACTTTGCGTGACAGCAAGTTGGATGCCCCTTTGTCTAGTCGCACTCGTTCTGGCTCTCATGGTGCCTCTTATGCGTCAGATTGTTATGCATTGGCTGTTTCTAGTATGTGCGATGAAAGTGAGCCTGTTTCATTTGATGAGGCACAAAGTTCAGAAAATTGGATGGCTGCTATGCAAGCAGAATACGATGCTATTATGAAGAATGGTACATGGTCTTTATGTGACTTGCCCCCTGGCAAGAAGGCCATTGGCACTAAGTGGGTATACAAATTGAAGCGTAAGCCTGATGGCACAGTGGATCGCCATAAGGCTAGGCTTGTTGCAAAAGGTTATGCTCAAGAGAAGGGCATTGATTTTGATGAGACTTTTGCTCCCACATGTCGTATGACCACTGTTCGTAGCATCTGTGCATTAGCAGCTCATAATGGTTGGAATGTACATCAGCTGGACATAAAGACTGCGTTCTTAAATGGAGATTTGCATGAGGAGGTGTATGTATCGCAGCCTCGTGGTTTTGTTCAAAGAGGGCAGGAAAACAAAGTGTGCAGGTTAAAAAAGGCTTTATATGGTTTAAAGCAAGCTCCACGAGCTTGGTATGAAAAAATACATGCATATTTGACTGCACATGGGTTTCAGAATAGTCCAACAGAAAGCACTTTGTATGTTAAACGTGTGGATGGTGTACATCTAATCATTGCTCTCTATGTCGATGACATGCTGCTCACAGGACCAAATGAGAGTCATATTGCTGATTTTAAGGCTGATTTGAATGCCTCTTTTGAGATGTCAGATTTGGGGCATTTGCATCATTATTTGGGGATACAATTTAAGCAGTGTGATGGAGGTATTGCTTTGTGTCAGACAAAGTATATTGAAACATTGTTGCGGAGATTTGGCCTTGAAGACTGCAAGCCTATTGCTACTCCAATGGAGACAGGTTTGAAGTTGAGTCTTCATGATGCTGGAGATCACTTTGATGTCACACTCTATCAGACAGCTGTTGGTTGCCTCATTTATGTATGCATTACGAGGCCAGACATTCAGTTTGCAGTCTCACAGGTGAGCAGATTTATGCATAGCCCAGGCATTAAGCATTGGCAGGCAGTGAAGCGTATCTTTCGCTATTTGAGTGGTACTCGGCATCTTGGGTTGTTTTATCCCAAGGGGGGATCATTGCCGCCAGATTTACATGCTTTTTCAGATTCTGACTGGGCTGGTTGTTATGACACACGCGTGTCCACGAGTGGTTTTTGCTTCATGCTTGGAAGCTCATGCATATCATGGTTGAGCAAGAAGCAGCCTACTGTGGCCACTTCTAGTTGTGAAGCTGAGTACAGGGCAGCTTTCACAGCTACGGTTGAGTGTGTGTGGCTCAGACGCCTTATGGCTGATTTGGGTGTTGGGCAGCCATCTGCCACCACCATCTTCACTGACAGTCAGAGCGCATTGGCAGTTGCGCGGAACCCAGTGTTCCATGCTCGTACGAAGCACATTGAGGTGCACTACCATTATGTCAGGGAGAGACTCTCTGCAGGAGAGATCAGTTTGGCTTATGTGCCAACACAGGATAACCTTGCAGACCTTTTCACAAAGGCTCTGCCTCGTGAGAAGTTCGAAGCTTTTCGCAAAGCTTTGGGCTTACTCCCTTTTGTGGATTCGTCCACATAGCTAGACACTTCCCTATACATGAGTGCTAGCTCTTGTTCACCGCATCACTCCAGGGGGGATTTGTTACCATATTATAGTAGTGATGTGTGTGAACACACTTAGGACCGCCGGGGCACTTTTTCCCTCACTAGGAGGTTTTTTCCCCCGTGCATTGTATATACGCCCATTATCTTCTAGGGCTTGTTATCTTTCATTTTTGGCACTCATAATACACTACTGTGTTGTGCTCAAGCTTCCTCATCTTCTTGAAGTTGTGTGTGCATTCCTGCAACCCTAATTCCAACATAAACTGACCTAAAAATGGTCAAAAATTGACCAAACTGATCTAGAAAATTCTAGAATCAGTTTGCTTGGTTAGAGGCTCACTTTTTCCTATAAATGAAGCCTCTCCCTTTGTAAATGGATAATATTGTTTTATGCACTATTACTCTACTTCTCCCTAGAGTCAAAAACTATGAATTTATTAATAACTCATTAGTTTTTGACCATTCCCTCTTCTAAAGAATTGGTGGCCACTCTGTTGCAAACAAGAGTAGATCCCTCAAACCATCAAGCCAAAGGAAAGCTCCCAAAAATTCATGTAAGTTATAAATCCTACTTTTTCTTATTCCTTTTAATGGTTTTCTAATTTTTGTTTGTTTTAAAATGTAAAATGATGCCATGCCTTGCTAGAAAGGCTTTCCCCCTCTCTTCTTCTTAAGTTTAGCCTTTCTTCATCCTAGATAAGTAAAATGATGCCATGCCTTGCTGGAAAGGCTTTCCCCCTCTCTTCTTCTTAAATTTAGCCTTTCTTCATTCTAGATAAGTAATCTAATTGTTGGAATTAAACTTTTCATATTGTTTCTCTTTTAAAAGTGGAATTTGATTAGTTTAGAATGCTTTAAACCAATTGAGGATAATTTTTAAGTAACTTAAGAATAGGAAATTTTGAAAAATGGTCAGCCATACAAAGGAGGTTATAGAAAAATTTTCTTAAATTTTGTGAAATAAGTTTTATTTTTTATTATTCAAAAAGAGTAATCCCCATCGTTTTTGTATTGTAAAAGTGTTATTTTCATTCTATGCATAGAAAAATGCATAGTAGAAATATTTTTATTATAAAAGTGTTATTTCTATTAAAATTAAATTCTATGCATAGAAAGATGCATATTGAATTTCTTTTATTATAAAAGCGTTACTTTTATAAATTTTGATTTTATGCATAGAAAGATGCATAAAGAATTTATTTTTATTTCAAAAGAGTTATTCTCATCAATTTTTATTTCAAAAGAGTTATTCTCATCAATTTTGATTTTATGAATAGAAAGATGCATAAAGAATTTATTTAAAAAGAGTTATTCTCATTAATTTTGATTTTATGCATAGAAAGATACATTAAAAAATTTTATTTCAAAAGAGTTATTCTCATCAATTTTGATTTTATGCATAGAAAGATGCATAAAGAATTTATTTAAAAAGAATTATTCTCATCAATTTTGATTTTATGTATAGAAAGATGCATAAAGAATTTATTTTTATTTCAAAAGAGTTATTCTCATCAATTTTGATTTTATGCATAGAAAGATGAATAAAGAATTTATTTAAAAAGAGTTATTCTCATCAATTTTGATTTTATGCATAGAAAGATGCATAAAGAATTTATTTAAAAAGAGTTATTCTAATGAATTTTGATTTTATGCATAGAAATATGCATAAAGAATTTATTTCTATTTCAAATGAGTTATTCTCATCAATTTTGATTTTATGCATAGAAAGATGCATAAAGAATTTATTTTTATTTCAAAAGAGTTCGGTACAAGGGTAAGAGCTTGATCTACTCTTCCCTATTTGTGTTGGTGACTACACCCTTATCGGGAGCTCTACGGGGGGCACCAGCAAACGATCTCTGATTGAGGATCTTTCTTCGCAGGAGTAAAGCTATAGGATAACTATACTATCCTATCGGATACCATTTTTTGGGCCGCCGAAAACGCGTTTTGGACACGTTAGGACCTCCCTTTTTCGAAAAGCAGGTGATTTCGAGCACTACGTCGATTCTATATAGAACTCTATTTGAAGAAATGCAGAAAGACAGATTGGTTGTGTAGACATTTTGTATGCTGCAAGAAGGTCAAATAGTTGCCATTGGGTGTATGTATGCACATTGAGGCCGCTGGTTGTGTGACATTTGAGTGTAGTACAGTACCGCTCTGCAGAAAATACAGCAGTTTTGTGCAGGACAAACTAGAGTGTTGTTTCTGGTAAATTTGTGTGTTTGGCAAGATGTCAAATGATGGCATAAACCAAATTATTACTGAAAAGCTTGACAAGAACAATTTGGGTGGTTGCAAGATGAGGTTATCTAGTTTCATGTCGTGGGCGCCCTTGGCTTTAGCTGGAAAACAGGCATTTTTTCAAGAAGAATAGCCAATCTCTTATAGTTAGCCAAGGAGTTTCACTTCAAGGTCTTCTAATGAAACATCATATGCAAAGTTGGGCACCTAAAACTATAATCTGATCGAATATCCAATAATTGCAAATCCCCTTTTCTTTGGAAACCAAGTTTGTATACAGGCCCTGTCCTAGGTTTAGACAGGTATAGTGAATGTGAGTAAATTGCCTATAACTTTTACATTATTACTCATATGATGTTCCCACTTTGCATATCACAAATACAAATAACATAGAGCTTAACTTGATTTATCGAGTAATTTTTGATGTGTTCTACTATTTTCTATATTATTTAAAAGATATTAGAATTGTTAAAAAACATACTATTTTATCCTCCCACCACATCTACCATTTAAAATGCTCAAATTGTATGGATCTAGTGATGATTAGATTGGGAAAGATTAGTATAATGTGGGTATAAGGTAAAAATACAAATCTAACGGTTTGATTTTTGTAGATTTACTTTGGAAAATTTATTATGACTGTTAGAGGCCCATTAAATCAATAGTAATTTAATTCTAGAAAATTAAATATTGAATCTTTCAATCTAAAAACTCAAGGGATAAATACTCTTGTTGCCATGAATTTATTAAAAAAAATTTGGCTTGATTTGAGTATGGGAAGGTCCATTTTCAATCCTCCCAAGTGAAAATTCCCATATTGTGTCCACTCTCCCCTTTTCAAGTCTAAAACCAATCCTAGTTAGGTTTGGAAATCTAGGCTTGGTAAACTTCACAGCTTAGGTTTCATTCCATGTGTGAGGCTTGGGTAGGCACAAACCTTATATATGCATGCCACTTTATGTCCACGTGAGCATCGAGAGGATCCACATAAGCAGCTTGCCACCTCAGCTTGCCACCTCCACCCTCCATGTCAACATGGTCAACCTAGTTGACTCCCCACCTCATCATCCTAGTCATCATTAATGCCACATCATCTTGCCACCTTTGCATGCCACCTCGCACATGGTGACATGGCATGCCACATCATGGAATTGCCACATCAACCATAATAGTGCCACATGTCAAGAGAATGCCACGTGTCATGCACGCTTGTGACACGTGGCATCTCCTTCCCACCTCCCCTCTTTTTTCAAAAACATATTTTTGGAAAAGTTAATTTAGTAATTTAGAGAAATAGAATATAGAAATTTAAATAATAAAATATATGTAACTTATTAAATAAAAGAATTTAAAATCACTAATTTTAAAGGATTATATTTTGAGATTAGATCAATAAAAATATTATTAAAGATCATATTATTAATTTTAAAAAAATAAATTTTTTAATTTTATATTTCTTGAAAATTTTTTATGTAGAATAAACCTTTGAATAAAATTTAAAAAAAATACTTTATTTAAAAAAAGCAGTTATATAATTATAAAATAAAAGATATCTTTAAAGATATATTTATATATCTAGTAATGATAAATATTTAGACTTGTTAATAAATATTATAAATAATATTAATTTTTAAGTGGATAATAGTTTATCTTTAATTATCTTTATGTTTATCTTAGTTATCCAATCAATCTTAGATAGGAAATCCAATGAGATTTGAAGTGGATAACCTATTTTTCCTATATAATCACACATATCTAGTACTATCCCACACTTATCTCTAGTACTATCCCATCATTGAGCCTTTATAATATTTTCTCTCTTAGCTTCCTTGAGAATGGGTTCTCAAAGTCGTAGGAGTCGGAAACGTGATAGGACTAGACTCCCCCCCATCCACCAAGTTCAAGAGGAGGAGAGGAGAAGGGTAGCTCGTGAGAGAAAGAGAGAGTGGAGAGCACGTCAACGAGCAACACCTTCCATTGGCGATGATCCAAGCCTTGCTCCTCCTCTTCCACTTCCTCTCCCTTCGCCCTCTTCCCCCCCACTACCCCTTAGTTTAGATAATCCACATGAACCCGCCCTTCTTGAGTCCTCTCTTCTACAAGAACCCACCCCCTCCTTTGGGCGCCCTTCGTGTGGATAGGAAAGAACTATCAAAGTCAGGGGCACATCGTCGTGCCCATGCAATCTTCCATTCCTATTTCAAAGACCTCACGTCTTCATCACAGGCATGTGTGCTTGATGCTTTGATTGATCTGCCCAACATGGCCAACTGCAGGGCGCTTTCCGACATTGGAGGTCGAAGAGAGAGGAGAGCTGGCATGGCGGTGCTACAAAGTGTTCGTCATTCCTATATAGTTAACAAGAAGAGGAACTCTGCGGACGCTTTGGCTGCTCGACGGGCTATTGTGGCAGCCATAAGTAGCTCCCAAATGAAGGGTAAGGTTAGTGCCACATCTCGCTTTCCATAGCACCACACGCACTTAGAGTTGGGTCTATTAGGCGACAAAGTTTAGATGCCAATGAGGTTGGTGCTATGTGGGCAAGTAGTGGTCGTGTAGCTAGGCATGATCGCCTACTAGATGAAACCACTAGAACCTTGATAGAAAGTTTTTGGGAGGAGAATTGTCATGCATCGCCAGTTTTCAAGAAAGCTTTGCGTAAGAGAGTGACAAGAGAAGTGTTCATTGAGCACGGTGCTTGCTTTCTTGAAATGACCCAAACTGAGTTGTATTCTCAGTTTGTGGCTTCGTATCCAGAGCTTAAAATTGGGCAAAGGTCATTTGAGGGGTGTAAGCCTTGGTTTGTGAGGTACTCACGTCAGCGTGACACATGTTGTTGTCGCTACCATGTTGAGTTCAAACTTTTTTATGATGTGTTCCGTTCTCTTAGTGGGCATAGAGAGTTGCCTCGTAGTCCACGTGATTTCATCCACTCTCTTTTGTGTGCACGCACGGAGGATGCCCAATTCCATAGGATGCCTTGTGTGGAGAGCAATTGCACATCATGTGGTTCACTTGCACATCTACAGATGGTAGATCTTGATGCAAGTGACCAAGAGATAGTGGCATGGCAACGTTATGAGTATGTGACACACTAGCTCCAGAGTGGTGGACAGTCCAGGAAGTTGCAGCTCGTGGACAAACATACACCACGTTGTCACTTCACAGCCACATTTAGGGAGCAGATCTACCCCTACATACGGCACAGTCATTGTGCCAAGTGGCAGGATCGTCAGTTCCGAGCATGCCTAGCAGAGTTTCCTATTGGTGTGGTCGTCTCTGTGATTGATTTTGCAGAGAACTACACTTTCACACCTTTTCAGGAGATACAATCTGAGTATTACTTCTCAGAGCAGGTAATGGTTATATTTTGTAATATTTGTTTTATGTTTGAGCTACATTACTTAATTGATTTTTTGTGTCCTAAACGTATGTATTGCTTACCTCACCAGGTTGCTATTTTGGTCCACATTAGCTATCGACATGCAGAGGCTCATGTAGATGGGATAGCGAGTACCCCCGAGACCCGTGTCATTATTCGAGAGTATCATTTCTATATCAGTGATGATCGTTCACATGATGCACATTTTGTGGAACACTGTTTTCGTCTCCATGACGATTTTTTAGGAGATTGTGGGATCAGACATGTCCAGCGATGGGTTTGGTCGGATGGTTGTGGCGCACAGTTCAAGTCATCACGTCAATTCTATTGGCTCTACAGGTAGTACTTATGGCTTTCTTACATTTACAATTAAACTAAATTCACTAGAACATCTTAAAGAAAACAATAACTAAGACTGTCTTTTATGGATTTATAGGTGGCATGTGCAGTCTAGTATCCCAGTGATTTGGTCATTCTTTGAGACTGGTCACGGGAAGGGTGAGCATGATGGTGCGGGCGCGTGTGTGAAACGTGCCTTGAGGCGTCATCAGCTGCGACAGGATGCTCAGCGGTTCAGAGATGCGGGCCATAGTCGAGTGGTGCTCCCAACATTTGTGTGGGAGTGCAGCATCATCGTACCCCAAACGTGATGCTCGGATTGTCAGGAGATTTTTTGGCATGTGGATGGTGGCATGATTGACCGTAGAGCCTCCCATGATTGTGACACAGTACCTGGCACCTTGGGCTTACATTCCATCAGGAGCACGTGCATGGCGGCCCCCACGATTTACACACGATGGTTTGCATGCTTCTGTGGAGCATGTATGGATGGCGATTGGTCACATTGTGCCTCGAGAGGATGGGCAGATGCATGGATACAGACATTCCTCTCCCCCAAGCATCCTTCACATCCCCAGTGGTGTCGGATGAGCACACAGGTCCTGCGTTCATGGTCAGTTATGATGACCTGACAGATTTGCTACAGGAGGGTGATGTATTTGCTGTTATTGCCAGTGAGGGAAATAGCGAGGGAGTAGACTACTATCTGATGAGTTGCACTAGGCCAAAGTGCATGCTTGACCAGGATACAGTGGATGATCATGGGTTTTCTTATGACGCCCATAGCATGATTGTGGCAGGCCGATTCTACCAGCAGATTCGACTTCATCGGGGGAGTCTTGAGTTCCAGCAGTGGAAGTGGGAGTTAGAGGCATTTCAGTTCTCTCATCTAGTGGTTGCTACCAGGCTCACTCTTGTTCGAGTACAGAGCCGAAAACACAGTTCTCACCCTCGTTTTCGGCTTCGAGTGGATGACCATGAGAGCATTCTAGAGCAGTTGAGAGCTAGAGAGGGTGTTGCTGACTAGATCTCTATCTTGATAGTGACTAAACTCAGACTAGCTGGGTTAGCTCACTTACATTGTACTTAGATTTTTGGGCAGTGACTAACCTCAAACTAGCTGGGGTAGCTCATTTTCATTCTGATGTACTTATTTGATGTTTATATCATTATGAGTTTTCTCATTATTGAGTATCATTACATTTTAGTTGATGTTCTTGATTTTATTATATTTTTTAACACTTTGGCTATCATATTCTTTGTTGAAAATCTCCATGCCATCGTACCCAAACATGCTCTGATGGGGACCAAACTTTGCAAGCATGGGGAGCGGACCCACCCCCACATGCTTGCAAAGTTTGGTCACAATAAGAGCATGTTTGGATTGGTAATTAGCGCCCAGTGCGGGTTTTTCAAGTCTCTTGGTGCTTAAGAGGCCATGGAAAATCCAGGCCTTCCCCATACCATCGCACCCAAACATGCTCCGATGGGGACCAAACTTTGCAAGCATGTGGGGGTGGGACCCCCCCACATGCTTGCAAAGTTTGGTCACAATCAGAGCATGTTTGGATCGGTAATTAGCGCCCAGTGCGGGTTTTTCAAGTCTCTTGGTGCTTAAGAGGCCATGGAAAATCCTGGCCTTCCCCATACCATCGTACCCAAACATGCTCCGATGGGGACCAAACTTTGCAAGCATGTGGGGGTGGGTCCCCCCCACATGCTTGCAAAGTTTGGTCACAATCAGAGCATGTTTGGATTGGCAATTAGCGCCCAGTGCGGGTTTTTCAAGTCTCTTGGTGCTTAAGAGGCCATGGAAAATCCGGGCCTTCCCCATACCATCGCACCCAAACATGCTCCGATGGGGACCAAACTTTGCAAGCATGTGGGGGGGACCCACCCCCACATGCTTGCAAAGTTTGGTCGCTATCGAAGCATGTTTGGATTGGCAATTAGCGCCCAGTGCGGGTTTTCCAAGTCTCTTGGTGCTTAAGAGGCCATGGAAAATCCGGGCCTTCCCCATACCATCGTACCCAAACATGCTCCGATGGGGACCAAACTTTGCAAGCATGTGGGGGTGGGTCCCCCCCACATGCTTGCAAAGTTTGGTCACAATCAGAGCATGTTTAGATTGGTAATAAGCGCCCAGTGCGGGTTTTTCAAGTCTCTTGGTGCTTAAGAGGCCATGGAAAATCCGGGCCTTCCCCATACCATCGTACCCAAACATGCTCCGATGGGGACCAAACTTTGCAAGCATGTGAGGGTGGGTCCCCCCCACATGCTTGCAAAGTTTGGTCACAATCAGAGCATGTTTGGATTGGCAATTAGTACCCAGTCCGGATTTTTCAAGTCTCTTGGTGCTTAAGAGGCCATGGAAAATCCGGGCCTTCCCCATACCATCGCACCCAAACGATGGGGACCAAACTTTGCAAGCATGGGGGGGGCCCACTCCCACATGTTTGCAAAGTTTGGTCACAATCGGAGCATGTTTGGATTGGTAATTAGCGCCCAGTCCAGATTTTTCAAGTCTCTTGGTGCTCAAGAGGCCATGGAAAATCCAGGCCTTCCCCATACCATCGCACCCAAACATGCTCCGATGGGGACCAAACTTTGCAAGCATGTGGGGGGTGGGTACCCCCCACATGCTTGCAAAGACCCACCCCCCACATGCTTGCAAAGTTTGGTCCCCATCGGAGCATGTTTGGGTGCGATGGTATGGGGAAGGCCTGGATTTTCCATGGCCTCGAGCACCAAGAGACTTGAAAAATCCGGACTGGGCGCTAATTGCCAATCCAAACATGCTCTGATTGTGACCAAACTTTGCAAGCATGTGGGGGGGACCCACCCCCACATGCTTGCAAATTTTGGTCCCTGTCGGAGCATGTTTGGGTGCGATGGTATGGGGAAGGCCCGGATTTTCCATGGCCTCTTAAGCACCAAGAGACTTGAAAAACCCGCACTGGGCGCTAATTGCCAATCCAAACATGCTCTGATTGTGACCAAACTTTGCAAGCATGTGGGGGGGACCCACCCCCACATGCTTGCAAAGTTTGGTCCCCATCGGAGCATGTTTGGGTACGATGGTATGGGGAAGGCCCGGATTTTCCATGGCCTCTTAAGCACCAAGAGACTTCAAAAACCCACACTGGGCGCCAATTACCGATCCAAACATGCTCTGATTGTGACCAAACTTTGCAAGCATGTGGGGGGGACCCACCCCCACATGCTTGCAAAGTTTGGTCCCCATCGTAGTATGTTTGGGTACGATGGTATGGGGAAGGCCCGGATTTTCCATGGCCTCTTAAGCACCAAGAGACTTGGAAAACCCGCACTGGGCGCTAATTACCAATCCAAACATGCTCCGATAGGGACCAAACTTTGCAAGAATGTGGGGGTGGGTCCCCCCCACATGCTTGCAAAGTTTGGTCCCCATCGGAGCATGTTTAGGTGCGATGGTATGGGGAAGGCCTGGATTTTCCATGGCCTCTTGAGCACCAAGAGACTTCAAAAACCCGTACCTGGGCGCTAATTACCAATCCAAACATGCTCCGATTGTGACCAAGCTTTGCAAGCATGTGGGAGTGGTCCCCCCCCCATGCTTGCAAAGTTTGGTCCCCATCGGAGCATGTTTGGGTGCGATGGTATGGGGAAGGCCCGGATTTTCCATGGCCTCTTAAGCACCAAGAGACTTGAAAAATCCGCACTGGGCGCTAATTGCCAATCCAAACATGCTCTGATTGTGACCAAACTTTGCAAGCATGTGGGGGGGACCCACCCCCACATGCTTGCAAAGTTTGGTCCCCATCGGCGGAGCATGTTTGGGTACGATGGTATGGGGAAGGCCCGGATTTTCCATGGCCTCTTAAGCACCAAGAGACTTGAAAAACCGGCACTGGGCGCTAATTACCAATCCAAACATGCTCTGATTGTGACCAAACTTTGCAAGCATGTGGGGGGGACCCACCCCCACATGCTTGCAAAGTTTGGTCCCCATCGGAGCATGTTTGGGTACGATGGTATGGGGAAGGCCCGGATTTTCCATGGCCTCTTAAGCACCAAGAGACTTGGAAAACCTGCACAACTGGGCGCTAACTACCAATCCAAACATGCTCCGATTGTGACCAAACTTTCAAGCATGTGGGGGGGACCCACCCCCACATGCTTGCAAAGTTTGGTCCCCAGCATGTTTGGGTACGATGGTATGGGGATGGCCCGGATTTTCCATGGCCTCTTAAGCACCAAGAGACTTCAAAAACCCGCACTGGGCGCTAATTACCAATCCAAACATGCTCTGATTGTGACCAAACTTTGCAAGCATGTGGGGGGGACCCACCCCCACATGCTTGCAAAGTTTGGTCCCCATCGGAGCATGTTTGGGTACGATGGTATGGGGAAGGCCCGGATTTTCCATGGCCTCTTAAGCACCAAGAGACTTCAAAAACCCGCACTGGGCGCTAATTACCAATCCAAACATGCTCTGATTGTGACCAAACTTTGCAAGCATGTGGGGGTGGGTGCCCCCCCATGCTTGCAAAGTTTGGTCCCCATCAGAGCATGTTTGGGTACGATGGCATGGAGATTTTCAACAAACAATATGATAGCCAAAGTGTTAAAAAATATAATAAAATCAAGAACATCAACTAAAATGTAATGATACTCAATAATGAAAAAACTCATAATGATATAAACATCAAATAAGTACATCAGAATGAAAATGAGCTACCCCAGCTAGTCTGAGGTTAGTCACTGCCCAAAAATCTAAGTACAATGTAAGTGAGCTAACCCAGCTAGTCTGAGTTTAGTCACTATCAACAGCAACCCAATCAAAATCGTCATCTCTAACTGCCGGTCAACGTGCGCGTCGAGGCTACTGTGCACGTCGAGGAGGCTGTGCCGGCTGCGGGGGTCGTCGAATGTCTGCGGGGAGGTCTGCCTCAAAGGTAGGATCGTGTGCTGGTGCCGGTGTACTCGGGAGCTCACGAGTCCCAAAAGCTGCTATGGCCCTCTCTCTCTCTCTCTCTACGTCGTGCTAATGCAAGACGCCTCTGTCTGTAAACCCAAAATCTATAATCTGCAATGGTACGTGTCTGCCACTCTGCTCGTGTAAGCTCCTCTGCTGTAAGGACACGCTGCTCATGAGAAGCAGCACTGCTGCTAGCACCATCACCCGAGGGTCAGCACCACCCACGCGCTCATATTCTGTGACCTGGCTCTCATGTAGGACTCTCTGGTAAGCGTCGAACTCATGTGAGATCCACTCTATCTCAGGAGGCACCTCAGGCTCCTGGGCTCTATCGTCGAAGGCGTTGAGTCCCAAGTCCATAGCTGATGTAAAGTCGACAGGCCTGCCAGTCCTGGCATCTACTCGAACGAGGCCTAGGTGAAGATTATCGATGCCCAATACCCTGTACGTCGCTAGGTCGACGCGTGCACGGCAGGATGGGCATGCTGAGAACCGGACTAGCTCCTGGGTGATGCAAGACAAGTGGAAAATATGTCCACATCCCAGGGCATATCCACCTGTACTATCAATGTCCTCGATACATAAAGAGCAGCACGCATCACGTAGGAAGGGTGGTGCATCCTGCGGGAGAGGTCGTCGAAAAACCTCTGTGATGACAGGCCGTGGATATAAAGGTAGGTAAGGCACTGTCACGTCCGAGGATCTACGATACTCTCGAACATGCAGCATCAGCTGCACCCTGTGCTGGGCAATCTGCTCCATAATCTGATGATGCTGTGCCTCAGCTCTGGAGCTCTCTACCTCGGTCTGAGCCTACGCAAAAAAGTAAAGCATTAAAATAATTGATTATTCTCTCATTAGGTATTACTTAAAGAAATTTATAACATAGGACCTTAATTATAACTCTTTTACGTGCAAGAGAAACCTACCTGCTGGATGTCAGACTCTCTCAGATGCTGTGCCTCTGCAGTAGCTGCCTCTGCCATCTGTAATGCAGCTCTAAGGCGGTCAATCTCCGCTCTCGCCTCTACCAACTGTTAAGATTCTAGAAATGGGATTGATCATGGTGAAGGACATAGATTAAGCATAAGATTAAGGTGGATTAAACCACACTAAAAACTCCATGACTAGAGAGAGAGAGATTGCACACTCAACACTATTCCCTTGTATTGCATATCACAATGAACCATACAATGATATAGGCTCTCAAGCCTTATCCCACTTTACATGTCATCATCCATGTGGCAACTCCTTTTCCACTTCTTTTGGTCAACACTCACACACCATACAATATTACATGTGGCATTCCATCTCACCACAATATCTTGCACTTCTAGAGTGCTTTCCCACATACACACAATATCTTGCACCTCTAGGGTGCACACAACACCGCGATTACATCTCTCAACACCCCCTCTTAATCGAGGTGTTCCACAACTCACCCATCATCCATCATCCATACAATGTAGCATTGCACAAACGCAATCGCTATCTCTCAACACTCCCCCTCAATGATACATTGGAGTGTTTATCAACCAAACATGTGTGTACGTGTCTACCATCTTAGACACCTAGTCCATTTTCCTCGATCTCTGATGTCTGATAGGTTGCGTGGAGTAGTGACAATCCCGGGAGAAAGAGAGGTATGCATGATCTGCCAAAGGTCTTACAAGATGACCCACTTCAAGTGGTCTATAAGGACTCGTTAGAGGGATATTATGCCACAACTAAATTGCCAGAGCTGGATCTTCCTCTAGCTCATGTGGTGGTAGTTGAGAAGCTTGCAGGACACATGAACAGAATAATTGATAAATGGGCCAATGAATACCGAACCTTAGATTGGAAAGAGATTCGGGAACTCACGTGGAAAGGACATCCATTATTCATGGAAGTGTTCTCAACAAATACAGCCAAACCAGGAGAGACAGCCTTTCTTGGAGAAACTGTTGCTCCTCCCCTACGAGAGTTCACTAGAGAGGGACCCTCAACATCTAAGTGGACCACAGCTAGTAGCCCAACTCTAGCACCAAGATATCGTCCTACACCAAATGTGCGACCACAGGTCACACCACACCAACATCTTTCTCACTATAACAATCGGAGGGTTGGGGAGCCAATTCGGCCTCCCATTAATGCATCTCCTGAAATGCGGGTGACAAGATCTTTGGAGGGGTTTGGTGAGGCTGGTAATAGGGTACCCACACCAATTTGGGAAACATGTGGACCATCTTTCCAAAGAGAGGAACAATTCCCACTGAGAGTGAGAGGCCGTAGGCCCTATGATGAGTATTCAAGACAAGTAAGGCCATCAACTCTTCAGAAACTGGTAAAGAAGTATGAAGGGTCGGGAGATCCATACGACCATGTAGCAGCATTTAGGCAAGCAGTTCGAGCTGAGCAAGTGGCTGATAAGCATACTCAAATTGAAGGATTTGGACTCACTCTTGAGGGAAAAGCCCTGGCTTGGTTTCAGGCATTAGAGGCTTCAGACAAATCTTCTTTACGAGTTTTGGAAGAGAGATTCATTGCTGCTTTTTCCTTGATGGGAATTCAACATGACACGGTAGCACACATCTACTCTTTCAAGCAAGGCGAGAATGAGAGTGTTAGAGACTGTGTAAATAGAATGAAGCAGTACATTAATCGTTGCCCAGAAGATGAGAAGCCCGCCCAAAGTCGATTAATTTCTCTCTTCTTAAAAGGACTCAAAAATTCGACACTGCATACACATCTCTATGCGAAGAAGCATACAAATTTCAATGAGTGTTGCCATGATGCTATGGATTTCACCGATAACTTCAAATTCCAAGATGGTTCTGGCCCAGGGGTGAAACCGAGAGATCAGTGGGGTGATGACCAAAGTTCAGGGTCTAGCGCGCTAGTAAATCCAGACCAGATAGCTAACCTAGTACTACGAAGATTGGGACAAACCTATCGTCCACCCATGCAGCCACAACAACAGCAGCAGAGAATGAGGAGTGTACTTCCTACAGGTCCTCATCTTTGTGGAGCATGTGGCGGTAACCATAAAACAGAGGAATGTAATACCTTTTCTCCTCTAGTCACAAACCAACCCACAAAAAAGTGGTGCCAAGCCTGTGCTTGGAACTTTACCCATACCACACAGGAATGTACTCGCATTGCGAGAATGAGACAGGAACGTGAGCAGCCAAGGGGTGGAGTGGCTCCACAAATGTATCAACAGTATACTAATTTTGAACGTAAGCCACCAATGGCACAAGAGCAAGCACGACCTGTTCTTGGTGCTCAACCTCCTGCTCCAGGGACTGCTCCTGTGAGGGTTGTCGACTACGACAATTCAAATATGTGTAGAGAATTGGTAAACCCAGGTTATGTGGAGGAGGAATATGTATCATATTCATCCAAAGAAAATATCTTTGAAAGTCCCACATACCCAAGCCCAGCACTGGACACTCAACCGGGGGAACAAAACTCTTTAATGTTGCTAGGCGGCTACCAACCTAGGACTCCAGGTCCCTCAGGTCAATGGCAGCCAAGGAAAGTAGAGGCCAAACCAATGGGCCCCTGTTATGAGTGCGGAGAACCCCATTGGGCTCGTGATTGTCCACATCGCTCAAGGCAAGCATCTCGATCCAATACAACAGTACAACAGTTTTCACCAATTGAGAGATATTGTCTAGGGTGTTGTGTCGAACACTTCCCAAAGGATTGTCTGCTGAAACCACATGAGGAAGGCACCTCTCAACCAAAGGTCTCACTCAACCTTGTAGGCGCAGTTCCATCACCACCTTCATCTGAGAATGAGGATGTCGTGCCACTTAGAGTCATGACTAGATCACAGACACGAAATGCCGAAATACAAACTGATGAGACACCTCGAACTAGGGATGCAAAGACAAATCTAGTAGACAAGACCCTACAGTCCAATAGAAAAAAAACCACTCGGAGGAAGAAGAACCGAAACAAGCAAACTAAAAGTACATCCACTAGTTCTCAAGAAGCCTCAAAACAAAACATGAGGGATAAAACTTTTACATCCCAAGAAGTGCATGAGGAACATCAACCTCAACCTGGGCCTAGTGTTAAACAAAATGAGGCTAGTACGACTGAGGATAGTTCTGGGAGTTCTGTTTTTGTGGATAAAGTGAATGAGACTCTAGAGGCCATCATTGATGCTCATAGAAGTCGCATTGCAGCTTTATCTGAGCTACCCAAGAAGCTTCAAGAATACCCAAACCCTCGTGATGAGGAGAAGATCAATCTAGCTGTACATCAGCAACTCATTAGGGAAGCTCAGTCAATACTTGAGGGACCACCACCACCTATTCCTCGGGGCCTTACCTCTCTTAAACCAACATTAGAAACCATACCGGAAGTGTCATCAAGTTGGGAAATGAAAAGTGAGCTCATTTCACATGCTCATAGCGAAAGGTCTGCACCAATTGACACCCGATTGAAAGGGGGTAATCTGCCACCACCTAGCCTTGTCTTCCCATGCAATGATGAAGTTATTGATGCTAATGAGGACATGGCAAATGAGATGTGGGCCGCAGTTCATGAGAAAGTTAATGAGAACATGTCTTCTATTAGTTCGCCTCCATTCTCTGAGGTGGATTTTACCAGGGGCACGAAAAACAAATTTAGACGCCCAAGCATCCAGGAGAAAGTTCAAACAATTGTTTCTCCTAGAAGTAAGCATACAATGAAAACTTTACCATCATATCTGGGAGAATATGAGAACTGTTCTCAAACCTTGAGGATACCCTCCATGCATAAAAGGTTGACAAAGAAGAGGGATATGAGTATGGTGCAAGCTATTTTGTCAGCACTAGTGGCTTGTACCTTACCTTTGCTTGATTTGATAAAAATTCGACCTGAGTTGTGGAATGATATTGCCACATGTTTGTCAGAGCAGGTATTTCTACAAAAGGGTCACCATGAGTGTACTATACACCCTGAGACAAAACATGTTATGCCAGTTCCTATCAACAAAGTAGGAAAATTTTGTGAGGACGATCAGGGAAATGCTACCCTCCCATTAGAAGTGCGAAAAGTATCTTCAACTGCAATACTTGATAGTGGCGCAGGAGTGGGCATTGTGACAAGGTCCATTTGGGAAAAGTGGGGCAAACCAGCTATTAAGAGTACCAGGATGCGCTTGCAGCTAGCAGATGGAAGCTTAGAACATCCCCTTGGGCTGCTTGAGAACATATTGGTCACCACATGTGGGATTGAATATGAGCACACCTTTGCAGTAGTGGATTTTGGAAAACATCCAAACTACGAAGTGATATTGGGTAGACCATTCATGCGACAATTTCAAATGATTCAAGATTGGGGATACAATTATTTGTACCTCCGACATGATTCTATCATCACAAGGGTCAACCTAAGGAATCACTCATATCGTGATGTAACAAGGTCTCCAATAGATGAGTTTGATTCTGCTTCATCTGAGGGCTCAAGAGTTACATTGTCAGATGGGCGAGAAGATCTATGGATGTGCGGAGCCTCATGTAGGGATTTCAACACTGAGAGACTTAAGGGTAATCGAAGTGTATCAGACGAGGCATACATTCCACAACCCTTCCCTGAGCATGTAATTGATCCATTAGAATGGAGTCATGTCCTTGCAACATTATCGACATGTGCTTTACCGAAGCCAATTCAATTTTGTGACTCAGATGGATATGATATTATTCCTATACAAATGGTACAACCACGTGCCCTTCTAGATGATTTGTACTATAGAGATACATCCACAACAGCGATGCATGTCGAGGAAGTCTCAGTAGAGGACTTAACACTCGAATCTGCTAATGATGCTGATAAGGAAGATGGATGGGACTCTGATTTTAATAATGATGTGACAATCCCTGAGGAAGAGTTAGGAAAGGCACGCCTACTCTTGAGAGGAAGGGAGGTTCAAGTAGAGATCCCTCGAAGCCGACCTAAACGTAAATGTTGTAAGAGCCATAAGAGAATCAGTAGACAAGATGAGCGGGAACAACGTGAGAGACTACAAAAAGAAAAGGAGGAGTCTAAGAGTGAAAACTCTCGACCACCACCTCACTTCTCAGGAAAGAACGGATATCTATACTATGTCCAAGCACAAGATAGTATCAAAGGCCAAATAAAACGATCAGATGGATTCCAAGCAGGGGAAAAGCTAACAACTGTTAGCAAAAATCGTAAAAAAACGAAGAAACAAAAACCAAAACTCAAGTCTAAAACCGATTCAAAAAAGAGTGTGGGAAGTGCAAAGACAACGGTTGAACAAAAAAATCCGATGCAAGATGGCAAAGGAGAGCTCAAAACCGCATGGTCTTCAATGACTGAAGACTCAAGTGGACAAGAACAGGGTCTAAATGTTCCTCCCAATTTCACACAGTACACTCTTCAAGATCGGAAGATTGTTCTTCAACAGCCCATGTGACAAAAATCGAGCATGCCAGGGATTTCATACGATGGTCCAGAAGATGCAAAAAAGATTGATATTGGAAGAGCCTCGCTATGTGTGGATTGCCACAGACTTGTCCTTAGAAGAGGAGAAGTTATTAATACAAAAAATAAAGGAGTATCGCGATGTTTTTGCTTGGAGTTATAAAGACCTCAAAGGAGTTGATCCAAGCATATGTCAGCATACAATTCCATTGCGAGAGGATGCAAAACCCTCCAAGCAACGTCCTTATACTTACAATGAAAATTTTGCACGGAAGATAAAGGAAGAAATAGACAAGCTCTTAGAGGCAGAATTTATCTATGAGATTGAACACACTAAATGGGTCTCCCCTATTGTAGTGGTGCCCAAGAAAAATGGAAAACTTTGAGTATGTGTAAACCTCAAGAAGGTAAATGCAGCTACTGTGCGTGATCATTACCCACTTCCAATCACGGATCATGTTCTGGAACGAGTTGCAGGGAAAAAGGCATATAGTTTCTTGGATGGATTCTCTGGGTACAATCAAGTGTCAATTGATCCAAAGGATCAACACAAGACAGCCTTTGCTACTGAAGATGGCATCTTTGCCTATCGTGTTATGCCATTTGGTCTAACAAATGCACCAGCAACCTTTCAGCGGTTAATGAGTCATGTATTCAAGGAGTACCTTAGGCAATTTCTTGAGATTTTCATGGATGATTTATGTGTTCACTCACAAGAGCGTGATGATCATATAGAACACCTGAGACTTGTGTTTCAAAAGTGTCAACTTTATCGTATATGCTTGAATCCTGACAAGTGCAAATTCATGGTAAGACAAGGGAAAATTTTGGGCCATATTGTTTCTCGCAATGGGATTTCAACAGATATGGATAAAATTGATGTCATTGTCTCATTACCTCGGCCTATCAACCCTAAAGGGGTACAAACATTCATGGGACATTGTGGATATTACCGTAGATTCATCTACATGTATGCTGTCCTAGCCAGACCGTTATATGCTCTTCTTGTAAAGTTTAATTGGACTGATGAGTGTGAGGAATCCTTTGAAAAGTTGAAGCAAGCATTAGTGACTGCACCCATTTTACGAGCACCAGATTGGAACCAAATCTTTCATGTCCATATTGATGCTTCCAACTTTGCAATTGGATGTATTTTGGCTCAATCGGGTGAACATAATAAGGATTTCCCAATCTCATATGCTAGTCGACAATTGAACAATGCTGAGAAGAATTACACCACAACAGAAAGAGAAGGATTGTCCATGATATACGCAGTGAAAAAGTTTCGCCATTACCTTTTGGCAAACAAATTTGTATTTTTTGTGGACCATCAAGCATTGCTATATTTGGTGAATAAGCCTTGTGCAACTGGAAGGATAGTAAGGTGGTTTATCATCCTTCTTGAGTTTGATTTTGAAGTTGCAGTTTGAAAAGGAACAACTCATCTAAGGGCAGATCATTTGTCTCGAATCACCTCTGGCGAAGCTCCTGCGGGTGTGGATGATGATATGTTAGATTCAACACTTTTCCTTGTAGAGACAGCTCCTAGATGGTCTAAATCCATTTTAGAAATTTTGACAAGTGGGCAGATACAACTAGCAGGTCCTAATGTGGACCTATGGCGACCATTTAAGTTAATCTCAGGGAGATTATATCGTCAGGGTAATGATGGAGTGTTGAGGCTTATACCTAACCCCGACCAATATGAGGAAATCTTGGAATGGGCACATGCGGGTATCGATGGAATCCATGCATCAGCTACTACTTGTGTGCGACGTATCTCTCAGGATGGGCAGTGGTGGCCTACCATGCATGCAGATGCTGAAACATTTGTTCGTAACTGTGCTTCATGTAAAATTCAGAAGCCAATTCATAACGTCACATTATTCCAAATTTCAACTACACCAAGTTGGAGTAAGTATATTGTGGACTATCTTCAGCATGGTCATACGAATCAAAAAATTCCTAAACATCGAAAGCATGCTATTAAAATTGAAGCGGCAAATTATATGCTGATAGAGGGCCAACTCTATAAGAGGGGCAAGGATGGCAACTTACGCATGTGTGTATGTGAAGCTGACTATCTGAAAATCTTAACTCATGCACATGCAGGTGTTGGTGGTGGACACTTTTCTGGCAATACCACAGCTAAGTTGATTAGGTGGTCTGGGCTTTGGTGGCCAACCTTACAAATGGATGCCGAAGAATATGTGAAACGTTGTGACGATTGTCAAAGGACCAAACCTCCCATCACAAAGGACAATATGCCATTGCGGCCTATGTTAAGCACACGTGCTTTTGCAAAATGGGGTATTGATTTTGTCGGTCCCATTAAACCTCCAGCTCGTAACACGCATGCAGAATATATTATAGTCGCAACCGACTATTTGACCAAATGGGTAGAGGCAAAGGCAACAGTCAAAAATGATGCCAGAACCACAGCCAAGTTCTTGTATGAGTACGTGTTTACACGCTATGGCTTACCAATTGAGATCGTTAGTGATCAAGGTGTACACTTTGTAAATGAAGTCATAGAATTTTTGCTTCAAGAATTTATGGTAATTCATAAGCGTTCTGCACCCTATCATCCCCAGACCAATGGACAAGCTGAGAGTACTAACAAGATTCTCTGCACAGCACTCACAAAGATTGTTGAGGGACATAGGACTGATTGGGAGCAAAAGTTGCACTCAGTTCTCTGGGCATATAGGACAGCCTATAAAACATCTGTGGGCACAACCCCATTTGAACTTGCTTTTGGGTTAGATGCAATTCTTCCCATTGAATTTCTTGTACCTACTCTACGAGTAGCTAAACAATTGGATTGGACTGGTCATGAGTTTTCACAACGCGTTGACGAATTGGAAAAGCTTGATGAGACCCGCTTATTGGCGGTAATGGAGATGTATGCCGAGAAGAGGAGACAGAAGCAATGGTATGATAGAAATGTAACAACTGGCCGATTCAAAAAAGGAGACCTGGTGCTCTTGTACACACTTAAGAAGCATAAGAGAAAGCTCAAGAAAAGTGGCCTAGGACCGTTTGTGATTAATGAGCTTACTCCGAGTGGTGCAGTGCGTTTAGAGACACTAGAAGGTGAGCAAATGCCTAACTTCATTAATGGAAGTCGTCTCAAGAAATACAATGAACCATTAACTGAAGCCATGCTTCAACAGATGCATGCTGCACAAACACGGAAAGAAGCACTTGACCTACTTAAACGTCAGGCTCAAGAGGAGGCTAAAGCTAGAGTTGCAAAAGCCAAGGAGCGTCGCAAAGCTTCTATGTTGGCCATACAGTTGGCTACTGATGAGCCATATGTCGAACCATTCAATATTCAAGTGTGCCTTCATCTTCATGAGACTACCTACTTTGTCTCTGCCTTAATTGACTCTGGTGCAGATTATAATGTTCTCTCGTTTGACACCTGGATAGCCTTGGGTCAACCACCACTTGTGCAAATTCCTGTGGACCTACGAAGCTTCTCCGGAGAAGATAACCCTATAGAGGGAAAATGTGTCATTATGATGACCATTCAGGATCACCAGATGTCAGTGCCCTTTTATGTGGCACTTAAGTCCAAGGCAGTAGTAGAGGTTGTTCTCGGTAGATCGTGGTTAAGTGCTACCAATTGCTCATTAGATTGGAAGAATAGACAATACAAGTTGCAAATTGATTCTGATTGCATCTTGGGATCTGCTACACCATGAGCTTTATCGTGTCAAAGGGGTAATGTTTCTACCTTACCCAACCCACAATCAAAATCTGCTCTTGAAGCTCCAAAACAAATGATGTGGATAATTGATGAATACTCAAGTGAGGGCCATGGCTGGCATGTTCCAACTACTCTAGTTGCTGCTCAAAGAAGGCCGGGCAAGAAGGAATTATCAATGTGGCTACCCAAAGATGCGTACAAACTTGTACCATCTAGTCCAGTTGCTAAGCCTCTTAAGAAGCACATCATTTCCAAGCCTAAGCTTCGGATTGTTACTCGATGGGTCCCAAAACATGTTCTTAAAGCACAAGGCTATTATGAGGGTGCAACAGCAATTTGGCTTCCAAAATGCCATGCTTTGCTAGGGGTAACAGAGTGTTTCAGAAAGATTCCAAATGCCACCCTTGATTTTCCATATCAGTGGGTGCAAAAGAAATCAACACAAACTCTTCAAGAAAGGAAAGGTGGCTGTGATAGCACCTACAAAACTACTTGTGTTGATCTTCCTAAAACATGTATTGAAACACCGGTTGTCCCGATTTCTCCTTGTTACACAATTCAACCATCAACTTGTGTACCTAAGACAAGTCCAAATGAGTCTCATTTGAGCATAGATTCTAGCATTTCAATGCCTAAATCCTCTTATCTTGCTCAAATTCCAAGACAATTGCTAAAGTTTCCACCTCTTAAAAAGGATATACCAAAAACCAAAGATAAGGCATAGAACCAATGCCATATTTTAGTGAGGAAGCACTCCTTCCTCTACCACCTTCTCCAGCGGCCGGTTTTTGTGAGGGGTTGTCTCTGCATCCTGAGGAAATTGATACCATCTTTCCAGCAGACGAGGACACGGATCCACCACCAGCGCAAGGGTAAGTTCAGTGACTCCATAATAAGATCGACAAGCCAGGGCACTTTTCTCCCATTGGGTTTTTCCCCTTGGCTATATTCGGTGTTTGGCACCAATGGCAAATTTTATTCTTTTCTTTTCTTTTCTTGTTTGTTAATAAAAATTTTGCAGAGATCTCCGTAAAAAACAAGAGCATCAAACACGCCCCAATAGTCCACCTATCGTGCACACAAATTAGGAAGGGGGGAGACATGCTACGCCTACAAAGATCAAGGAGGAGCAATCTGCACAAAATCAGCAATGCATCAATGCAAACGAACAACATCAACAGGGCACTACAACAGGTGTATTCAAATCTTAATCTTTATTTCTTTATGTGCTCTTATCTTTCGAATATATGGTTTGCATGTTCACACAATGTTGGCTGGTTTAAGTTTTTGATTAGTTGTTAAAATATGGTGAGTGAATTCTAGACTCTTAGAAGACTTAGTAAAAGATATTTCTATCTAAAGAGAGTGTAGGATATATACCAAGGGAGTATGCCAAGTTCTTATGCTTTCAAGGTATATTAGTTATCCCTAGTGGTAGCTACCTCTTAGATATGAGCTAGGTGCTAGGAGTAATAATAATTTATAAAAAAATTATACCCTTTAAAAAAAAATATGTACAAAGTAAATTGAGACATGACGTGTCTACAGCCATGAGAAATGCTTGGTAGGACCTGGGGTTGTCTTAGCACCTTGGGGCCGATGCCTTGGTTTCCATGGGGTGAACATTGATGTCTAAAAGCTTTAGAAAAAAAAACCTTTGAGGAATCTATCGCCTTGATGGATGTTGGTAGGACTCTGGGGTACACTATGGGCCCTCGAGACCGATGCCCTCATCTTCATGGGGTACTCCTTAGGTCATAAAAGAAAGAAAAAGGGTCGGTCGCCTTTGAGATACTTAGCGGTCTTTAGATTCTCTTGGCGGAGGTCTCTTGGCCATTGCTTGGGTCTCTTTGGGATGGAACCTTAATCTTTATCACCTTCTACACACACATCAAAGAGAAAAAAAAAAAGAGTTCCAATCACCTTTGCTCATATTTAGGAGTAGGTTTGCCACTTAGGAATAACTTACATACTTGTAGGACATTGAGACTGCGGTCATAACTGGCGGTGTACAAAGCACACTTGCCTTTGCATAGCACTATCTACCACTTAAGTCTCACTTTGACTAGTCTTTACTCACCTATTTTAGTACTCATTAAAACTTTAATCAACCTTGCACTTGTATGCTCACGTGTGAAATTATCATTGCTGGTTTTTCTTTTCTTTTCTTTTTTTCAATAAGAGACTTTACTTGTATCCATTGTTTTTTTGTTGCAGCTCTTGCTACTACCGCGCTCGAGGACGTGCACAAAATAGGAAGGGGGGAGTGTTGCATGACGAATGAAGAGATCAATACAAGGATGCAACAAAAAAGACACTTAGGGCTCTTGAAAAGAGTTCAAAGTTGTAGATGAATGTGGGAGAGGGCTTGACAATAATCCCACATGGGAACTTTTGGGAGTTCTAGAATTTTTGTATAAAAGGTGGCCCATTTGAGAGCTAGAGAGGACTTTTGGTCATTTGGTTGAGAGGCTCATAGAGAGAGCTTGCTCCATAGCTCCTTCTCAAGTGCTCTCCCAAGGCTCTCCATCTCCATTCTTGCTTCAATCTTGTACTCTCTATTCTTTACATTTTCAATGATATGAGGTTTTGGTCTACACACTTGCTAGTCTAGATTTCTTAATGATGTTTTGATTTGTGAGTTGTAGAGTGCATGTGATGAAGCTTGTGCATGAAATGATGTGTAGTTGAGGCTTGTGTGATAGCTCTTTGCATGTTAGATTCTTTGCATAAGTTGCATTTTTATGCTTAAGTGTAGCCTAATCTTGATGCTTTGATTATGTTAGATTGATTGCTTGAGTGTTGAAGAAGGATTGAGTAGGACTAGAAGTCATTAGTGTGTGGTTAACTCATCTTCTCTCATTCGGGATAGCCTCTATGCGCTAACCGGGTTGCATTCACGGATTGACAAAGTGTGTGGGTTGGAGTGTAGCCTCTACTATGCTATGATGTCCCAAACAATGAGTCCATGGCTCTTTTATATGGATCTATTGGTTGATCTTGCTGATCTTCAACGGAGATTCCATCTCGATATTTTTATGTGATTATATTGTCGGGTACTATGAGCTAAGAACTATTGAAAAGGCCCCTGTGAGTGAACAGGTGGTGAGCGTTCTGGTTGCCAATGATGCCATAGGTACACCGATGAAGGAATGAATTGGAAATTAGGATTCAACTAGATAATAAGAGGATTATAATCAGTAACACTATGGTGCATGAATATCTGGCTAGGGGGCCTGGGAACTCTTTTCCCTGGTACCAGGACAAAACCTAACCAAATTCCTAATTTGATCCCATCACTACAGTGGTTGGGCAGTTGGCTAACCCATGGGACTGGGGATGTACTAATGGATCCGTAAATCGAGACTCAATTTCAGTATAGTATGATAGATAAGGTAAATCCTAGATAAAAATTGTTCTATGGAAAAGAATCAATGCTTGTGCCTCTCAATGAGGAAAAAAGTGTTGGTCTCTATGATCCAAGTACAACCTTTTCCTTGATCTGACTATGGGACTTACGGGTTCGGTCAGATCAGTTCAGTTAGTTCAGGCTTTTGACTACGTTAGAGAAAAGTTATACTGGAGGAATCGTTCATGCTTTCCAGGCAAGGGAAGTTTTTCCAAGTTTGGTTTTGGAAGAACCGATGGATTAGTCTCTTGTCTGGATATCCATGGGCGAGGCCCCGAGTGTGGGACCCTGCCCCATGTTGAAATTTGAGCTAAATGATGAGCTATGGTGGATCAAACACTAGAATCAACATAATTAACAAAGTGATTAGCAAGTGATTAAGATGTAATTAGTGAATAATTAGCACATAGATTAATGTAGGCATGGATACTCAAAAACCAGCAAATTCTCATTAGGGCTATGCCTCAATTTATAGAGTTTACATCAAGCATCAAATCCCATTGATTTCTCCATGATTCACTCCCAGAATATCTCCACCTTTTGCCTGATTCTCTCCACCTCTTCTCTTTTCCCTGAATATCTCCCAGAATATCTCCACACTCCTAAATTCCCTCATGCTACCCATTATTCTCTCCCAGTAGATTCTTCTAACCTTTTCACAGGTTCTTTCACAATTACATCTCCTCTTTTACAGCCTCTATCCAAGAGCTTGTTCCCACACACACCCTATTCACTTGTATATTTCAACACCTCCCCTCAAGTGAATAATCCTAGCACACCTGGACCCTGTATCAAGTTTCCCTCTTACTTGATAGCCCGCAACCAGTGCCTCAAGTCCCTAAACTCCATAGTCCTTGACACTCTCTCTCTCTATGTGTCCAAGGCTACTATAAGTGCCCGCGACCTTGACTAAAGTGCTCACACATACATCTACCACTTGGCCTACATCATCGGTGGCTCAGAGGTGGTTTTACTTTGTTGGGGCAGGTTACATTGGGTTGTGGTTCTCTCTCTCTCTCTTAGAAAAGATGATCCGACTCCACTTTCCTTGGAGCCTCCATGAAGTTTGCCGATGTCGTTCCTTCTTCACTGGGTTTGCTGTATAGCAGTCTCTCGCCATGTGTCCTGGCTTTCCACATTTGTGGCAAGTGAAGGTCCTCCCTCCTACTCTGCCTCTTCCTCGTCCTCGTCCTCGAGAGAATCCTCCTCGGGTGAAGAATGCTTTTTCCTCTCCTGCTGTTGAGTCGAGCCCTTTCTTCTCTTTGCCTCTGCTCTCTTGCTCTAGTAGAGCTGCTTCTATCTCGTGTATCTTCAGTTGAGGTACATTCTTTAGTGTTGCTACAATGTTTTCATAATCTCCTTTGTCCACACTCTTCAAAAGTACAGCTAATGCTTCATCATCTTCTACCTTTTTGCTAATAGCTGCCAGCTGTTGCTTAATGCTTTTATATTTGTTCAAGTGTGTGATTAAAGGTTCACTTTCCTTCATGTCCAGTTTGTAGAATTGCATTAATAGATTTATCTTGGAATTTTTTGCTTGTGTACCAAATAATTTATTGAGTTCATCCCATGCATCTTTTGCCCACTGTATCCCTGTGTGATATGATGAATGATCTCATCATTTAAACTGAGTGCAATAAGTCCCAATGCTTTTTCATTCCTACTCTTCCACTCATTTTCTCCTCTCTCTGGGCATTCATCTCTCCCTTCATCTAATCCCCACAGATTTTTCCTCATCAGCAAATATATGGTTTTCATGTATAAAACTGTTCCCCATTAAATTTGGCTATTTCCTGTGCTGAATTCATGGTGATGTGAAGGGGGTCTTACCTCTTGATCCAAATTCAAGATTCAAGGGCAGTGTCTACCCTTTTACAACTCAATCTGATGATTACAATAATTTTATCAGCATAAAATCACTAGAAATTACATTAAATTAAGGGTAACCAATTTGTACGGGATGGTTGGAGTATCAAACCAACTCCGATTTGCAATCTGAAGCTTTAGGGATCTGTATCAGATACCTAATGGTTAATTTGAACCCTCAATTGCACCAAAAAATAGTGATTAGCACTGATTAATCACTGATTAGCAAATTAATGCTCTGGTTTGTGTGCAAAAAACAGAGTATGCGGGGAGCCCAGATCTGGTGCCTTCCACTTCAAATGAGCTCAAATGCTTTCAAAGGCATTAATAGCAATGAGTCAAGTAGAGGATTAAGCCAAGAAACACAAGATTTGACCAAATAATGAAAGCTTAATCTCTGTTTTACCAAAGTCACCTGTAGATTTGATGAAGAGCTTGGATCTCTCTGTAGACTTGATGAAATTGATTTCTGTCTTCACCAGCTTGTAGAGCATGCTTGATTACCCCTTGGGCTAAGAGGAATTAGAAAGATTTGAACTGATGAGCTCAAGATCTGCAGTTCCCTTCAGAAAAACGGCGCCTGCTAATTAGCAAAAATTGGCTGCATCCGCCGGCAGTTTACTACTCCCTTTGGATGGGCTTGAAGCCAATAATGTTAGCTAGCTTGTGTATAAAGCTTGTGCCCTAATTTTATGTGTGCAAGGTGCTAGAGACCCTCCACTGGCTGGGGGTGAAGGGGAAGATGAAGAACTCACTAAAAATTGATTTTTTTTGCTAATTACCTACTAATCCTAATTAATTCACTAATGGGCTCATAAATCTGATTGATTCTAGGCATGGCTCTGATACCATGTTGAAATTTGAGCTAAATGATGAGCTATGGTGGATCAAACACTAGAATCAACATAATTAACAAAGTGATTAGCAAGTGATTAAGATGTAATTAGTGAATAATTAGCACATAGATTAATGTAGGCATGGATACTCAAAAACCAGCAAATTCTCATTAGGGCTATGCCTCAATTTATAGAGTTTACATCAAGCATCAAATCCCATTGATTTCTCCATGATTCACTCCCAGAATATCTCCACCTTTTGCCTGATTCTCTCCACCTCTTCTCTTTTCCCTGAATATCTCCTAGAATATCTCCACACTCCTAAATTCCCTCATGCTACCCATTATTCTCTCCCAGTAGATTCTTCTAACCTTTTCACAGGTTCTTTCACAATTACATCTCCTCTTTTACAGCCTCTATCCAAGAGCTTGTTCCCACACACACCCTATTCACTTGTATATTTCAACACCCCATGCCAAAAGTGCTACGTCCGCTGCTAGCACCCCCAAATTTGTTGCGCATTAGGGTCAGGGATCTTACATATGCTATTCGAAATGCACACAATGTTGAGTGTAACTTTGTGTCCCCTTCAAGATTTTATTGGTGGATTCTGCTTGCCCATTTGCACCTTGGCCTCCTCTGTAAATTCTTCCTTTTCGTCCCTTTCCTTTTCTTGAATTTCCCTTGTAATATTTTGATGCTTCTTCCTTGACTCCATTGTGTGTAGGGTGTGGTATTGACCATATGTATAAGGATTGTCTGCTAAGACCTGGAATAATAAGAAAGGCCTCGTGAGTGAAGATAATCCCAGGACTAGCCTTAACTTGCTGGTGTTAGAGATGTCTTTATCCAAGGAGTCCCTCTCAATGATGTAACTAGACTGCAAAACATGCAGAGGGCCGCGGCTCATGCTATAGCTGAGGTATCAACCTTGTGAGACCAAGACCAAGCAAGTGCCCGTGAACAAGCATGAGAAACTAGGTGCTCAAGAAAGAAAACCACAAAGGCGAGAGACGAGTGATTATCAAAAGTGGTTCAGAAGATGATACAACAACTCATGCATCAACTTCTTCATCTAAAGAGGAAGATTTTCTATGCTCTGCCACTCGATCTAGAGAACCTTTTGACCCTCACCAACTCCCAAAAAATATTGCTGAATATCCTAATCCCATAGAGGAAAAGGAGAGACTCTAGGTAGCCCAAGGGTTGGTACTACGGGATGTTGAGATATCGAGCTCATCTAGTGAGGTGGTGGACACTGATGACCCACCTGGGGGATAGGCCCCACACTTACACCACTAGCATGGTTGGTGAGATCATCTTAAGGTGGCCTCGGTGAGAGGTCCATAGTAGCATTTTAGTTTACTACCATTGAAATAACTAGCCATTTCTACACAATGAAGTGTCTCGATGCATATTGCACCTTGTGGTGTTATCTCAATGACTAGGAAAGGTCCTAAGCCTCTGAGCTAGAGCTTCTTTTTGTGTGTATTTGTACTGACTAAGAGGACCATGTCACCCTCGTTTATTTTTTTGTCTTTAAGTTGGTTGTCGAACCATTGTTTGTGCCTTAGCTTCTCAACAATCATGTTGTATACTGTTAAAAGGCATGTTTCATTTTGAGCTTTTCAAGCTCAAAAAGGCAACAAAGCCCAAGACATTTCTGATGAGATTCTCTTGTACGGCTATGTGTAAGCTAGGGACCAGGAACTCCATTGGCATGACTGCTTCAGTACCATAGGTTAAACTGAAGGGGGTGGCATTGATTGCTGCCTTGTAAATGTTGCCATATATATAGGCAGTGATGTGTGTGAACACACTAAGGACTGCCGGGGCACTTTTTTCCTCTTTAGGAGGTTTTTTCCCCGGCTTGTATATACGCCCATCACTCTAGGGCTATCTTATCTTTGTACATTCACACATCTAATACACTGTGTGTTGTGTGCATTCTTGCTTCTTCTTCTCCAAGCTTTGTGTACTTTCCTACAACCCTAATTCCAACAATTGGTATTAGAGCAGGCATCGGCTCCCAGGGCTACACCGCTAGCATCCTTCGACTCACACATTCTCCGATTGAGAAATTTCGATAGTGCAGTTTTTTGCAAAATAGGCATACATATTCTATTGTGGACCATGCTACATAGCACAAGTTGTTTTCTATTCAGTCTTTGCTTCATTACAGGTAGCTTTTGCATCAGTTTCAGTTAGTGGCTATGGCTGATAACAGCAATGATGTATTTCACTTGTTGTCTGCTGATGACGAATTGGATGGAGACAGCAACTACCCACTTTGGGCATACATGATGCAGCATATTTTGGTTGCAAAAGGAGTGTGTGGAACATTGTGCAGGGTATGGATATACGTCCAGGTTCTGTGGATGTAGGATCTGTTTGAGGATGTTGCAGGTTCTAGCAGCTCTACTGTTGCTGCTGTTTTACCCACTGAACAAGCTCGTTGGGATGGTAAAGATGCGCAGGCTCATGCCTTGATTGCACTTTCTGTCAAACATAACATCACTCCACATATTCGTTCATCTAAAACAACAAAACAGGCTTGGGATATTCTAGCTCGTTTGTATGCAGGTCGTAAATGAGGCAAAAATCTTTTACCTGTGTAAAGAGACAAAATCGAAGATTATGCAGGAAGATGATGACATGAATGTTTTTCTTGCTGAGATTAAATATCCCAAGGAACAGTTGATTTTTACAGGTGAGATTATTCCTGATCATTCTTGTAGGATCCCTGTCCCCACCGCGCAACGGATTCGGGGTGCTAGCAACAGAAGTAGCACATCTTATGCAGGGCAGGGTCCCACACTCGCGGCCTCGCCCACGGATATCTGGACAAGTGACTAATTCCTCGATTCTTCCAACACGAACTCGAAAAAACTTCTCTTGCCCAGAAAGCACGGGCGATTCCACCAGGATAACTTTTCCCCAACGTAGTCAAAAGCCTTAACTAATTGAGCTCATCTGACCAAACCCATAAGTCCCATAGTCAGATCAGGGAAAAAGACTGTACTTGGATCATAGAGATCAACGCTTTTTTCCTCATTCAGAGGCACAGCCGTTGATTCTTTTCCATAGAACAATTTTTTTCCGGGATTTACTTCATCTATCGAACGAAACAGAAATTGAGTCTCGATTTACGGATCCATCAGTCCAGCCTAACCCCATCCAGTCCCATGGGTTAGCCAACCGCCCAACCACTGTAGTGATGGGATCCAATTAGGAATTTGGTTAGGTTTTGTCCCGGGTACCAGGGAAAAGAGTTCCCAGGCCCCCTAGCTGGATTTTCAAGCAAATTTAACTCCAGTCACACCACTTACTTACACACCCAATATGAAATTGTCTTTTTCCTAGATTCAAATGTATTTAATTCAGTTCATTTAATGAAATCATAGTGTTACTGATCATAAACTTCCAAGTATCCGGTTGAATCTTAATTTCCAATCATTCCTTTATCGGAGTATCTATGGCATCATTGGCAACCAGAACGCTCACCACCTGTTCACTCAAGGGCCTTTTCTATAGTTTCTAGCTCATAGTACCCGGCAGATAATCACTTATAAAAATCAAGATGGAATCCTCATTGAGATCAGCAAGATCAACCAACAGATCCATATAAGAGAGCTATGGACTCATTAATCAGTTGAGGACCACCAAGGTCAATCAACTAGATCCATACTCCGTTTCAGAAAACAACTCTTACTCCTTGTTCCAATATCTTCCACGACGCACGTGTGGGTATCTTCAAGGAGACCCAGAGCCCGAGCACCATATGGTCAGCACCCTCTAGGATCCTTTGCAAGTCACCTAGCGCTTCACTCCTAGGCCGCTTCCTTGGTCCCTCATCCACCGTACCGGAAGCTCACCATTTAAATCGAACTAAGGCTGGTCAAGACCTCGACCGACCTTGCTAACGCGAGATGTCCTCCATTGACTCTCCGTCAGTAGTTGCAACTTTATCAATTAGGTCTCCACAACCTTAATCACAAGACGGTCAAAATGCTTCCCCAGCATTCTTGACATAAAACAATCATTTACAAACAGGTCATAAATACAGTTTCTATAATGAACTCATGTCTTTCCAGATTGTTCCATATCAATCCATATTCCTTAACCCAATTCCAAATCATATGTGTATCCATTCTTGACCAAATATATCATATGTGTATCCATTCTTGACCAAATACATCATTTTCCATCCCATCACATAACATCCATCCCATCACATTTTCCATCCCATCACATTAGATTCATTCACTTCACATAACATCCATTCCTATCTTTCTTAATTTACATTACGTCTCATCACATCCATTTCTCATTACATCTCATTCGTTCACATCTTATATTATTCATTCACATTCTGATTCACATGACATCTCATCTCATCCATTCGCTCATATCGACTTCATATCCATTCACATACATTTTTGCATTCATTATTCCACATACACATCCACATTCGTACATCCACATTCACATCTACATCCATACATCCATTTTCACATCCACATTCATACATCCACATTCATACGTCCACATTCACATCTACATCCATACATCTATTTTCACATCCACATTCATACATCCACATCGATACATCCATTTCCACATCCATATTCATACATCCACCTCCACATCCATACATCCATATCCACATCTACATCCATACATCCATTTTCACATCTACATCCACATTCACATCTACATTCATACATACACATCTATATCCACATCCATACATCCACATCTATATTCATACATCCACATCCACATCCACATTCATACATCCATATCCACACCCACATTCATACATCCACATCGCCATTCACATTCATACATCCACATCCACATCCACATCCACATCCATACATCCATTTTCACATCCATATTCATACATCCACATCCACATCCACATCCACATCCACATCTACATCCATACATCCATTTTCACATTTACATCCACATTCACATCTATATCCATACATCCACATCCATACATCTATATCATACATTCACATCCACGTTCACATTCATACATCCACATCCATACATCCATATCCACATTCATATCCACATTCACACATCCACATTCACATTCACATACATCCACATTCTTACATCCATATCCACATCCATATCCTTATCCACATTCCATATCTACATTCATACATCCACATCTACATTCATACATCCACTTCCATACATACACATCCATATTCGTACATCCATATCCACATCCACATCCATACATCCACATCGACATCTACACCCATACATCCACTTTCACATCTACATCCACATTCATACATCCACATTCACATCTGCGTTCACATTCATACATCTACATCCATACATCCATTTCTACATTCCCATTCATATAACCACATACGCCTTCACATCTATTCTTTTACATCACATCCATTCTCGCCGTATCACACCCCATATACATCTTATCCTATCAGATACACTTCTTACCTCATCCCATACACATCTTACACCACCACTGGCATGGTTGGTGAGATCATGGGTGATATACGGCTAGTGGGATGATAGGCTTTGTGACAGCCATTCTAGAGACTGGCATAGTTATAGCGCCAGCTCATTTAGTTGGGTTCACAACACTATAGAGAACCCTAGTATGTATTTGGTTGAGTACCTTTTCATAGTATGTATTTGGTTGAGTACCTTTTCATATTATGTGTATTCTTATCTTTGTATATGGTGTGTTGAGTGTTGTGTGAAGAAGAAGAAGATTTTCAGCCTCTCACCTTGTGTGAAGAAGGTGAAGAAGAAGAAGATTTTCAGTGTTGTGTGAAGAAGAAGAAGATTTTCAGCCTCTCACCTTGTATGTTCTCTTTTAGGGTTTTGTGAGTGTGTGTGTGCTTGCAAGAGCTCAAGCTCTCTTCTCCCATGCATCTTTTAATGGTATCAGAGCTTGGTTCATGCTAATCGCTGAGCTGCAAGCAAGAGAAGCACAAGAAGCGATACAAGGGTAAGAGCTTGATCTACTCTTTCCTATTTGTGTTGTCGCGACGACTACACCCTTATCGGGAGCTCTACGGGAGGCACCTTGAAAGGCAAAGGTTTATGGAGTCTCGTGTCGGATGAAGACTCGGAGCCATTTCTACCTCCTCAACCAAATAATGCTCAGTTGGTGGCTCACAAGCAATGGGTAAAGCGGTCTTCGAAAGTGTTGCATTACTTTTCAATATGTGTAACAGATGCCTTGCTTATTCACATCCAAGATGCAAATACACCGAAAGAAGCATGGGATATATTGTGCCGAATGTATGAGACAGACACTGGTGCAAGGAAGATACAACTAAAGCAACAGATTCACAATGTAACACGAAGGAATAGGAGTATACATGAGTATGTTCAAGAAATCAAGGGTTATGCAGATTCACTATCATCAATTCATGCCCCAATGGATGATGATGATTTGGTTGCTCTCACATTGCGTGGTTTAGGCCGAGAGTACAAATCTTTTGATACTTCCATCTCAGTAAGGTTGGGAGGAATGCCAGACTTTAATGAGCTTGTGTCATTGCTCATTGTGGAAGAATTAAAGCTTGGACTTGGTGGTATGAATATTACAAGTGGTGCATCCTCATCCAGTAATGATGAGCATGCAAGGAATCAGGCTTTTTACTCATCTAGAGGCTCTCGAGGCAGGGGGAGATTTGCCCCTCTCGAGGCCGTGGAGGACATGGTTGGAATGACAGGTCTACTCAACCACAATCAAATCAGAATTTTCAGAATTCACAATCATCATTTGGACCACGTGGAGGTCGTGGATTTCAATCCCATAGGGGGAGAGTTGGAACAGGTGCTCGTGGTAGAGGACGATGGCAAGGTCCTCAACAAAATTTGAATGGGATTGAATGTCACTATTGTGGCAAACTTGGACATATGGCAAAAGATTGTTACAAAAAGCAGAATGATGTCAGGAATGGAAGACCACAACATGGAAATTATGCATCTACTAGTAACAATGATGGGAGTTCAAATCATCTTTTTGCAATGAAGCACATTATGGGGACAATGGATTCTCAGAATGCTGGAGATGAGTCATGGTATATGGATTCGGGTGCCTCAAACCACATGACATGTCATGGTGAGTGGTTTGAGAAGATGCAACCATTGGGTACAAATGGTTATGTGGTCACAGGAGATGATACTCAGCATCTTATAACACATGTTGGCAGTGTGCCTTTGAGGATGCATGATGGAAATGTGAAGAATATGTCAGAAGTGCTATATGTACCATCCATTACAGAGAATTTGGCATCAGTAGGCCAAATGGTTGAGCAAGGACTACAAGTAAGATTCAATGAGAATTTGGCATCAGTAGGCCAAATGGTTGAGCAGGGACTACAAGTAAGATTCAATGAGAATGGCTGTTTTGTGGAAGACTTTAAGCATGGCTGTAGATTGATTGCCAAGGGCAAGAAGGAAGGAAGGTTGTTCAAATTGGATGCAGGCATACCAGAGTTGAACTCAGCCATGTTTTCTAAAAGCAATGGGATTGTGCAAGACATTGATATGTGGCACAAAAGGATTGGACATGTCAATATACAGAGATTAAAGAACATGCAAACAAGAGGAATTGTCAGTGGATTGCCTGGATTCAAATATGATGGACATATGCATGTTTGTGAAGCCTGTCAGTTTGGAAAGCAGGCAAGGTTGAGGTTTCCTAGAGAAGGAAATATGAGTAATAGGCCACTTGAGATAGTACACAGTGATGTATGGGGTCCTACACAAAACACATCTATCAAAGGCAGTCTATACTACACTCCTCATCCAATTGCCCATGTTAGAGATGTGCCATTGTCTATGCAGGATGTCAAAGTGAAGTACCTTGCAGATGTACATGTTCTGAACATAACAAAGAATATATTTCAGTTTGCCAGATGATTGAGCAGGGTCTGCAGGTTCGGTTTTAACCCTGATTTGGTTGATATGTTGAAGACTTTAAAGACAAGTGCGGGTTGGTTGCAAAAGGCAACAGAGTGGGCAGAATGTTTACATTGAATGTAAACATGCCTGAAGTGAGTGCTGCGATGTTTGCAAATGGTTCAGGATTTGTTGTAGACACAAACATTTGGCATAAAAGAATTGGACATATGAATGTGCAGAGAATGAAGTCTATGCAGACTAAAGGAATTGTGACAGCTCTACCAAAGTTTAAAGTTAAAGGTATGCAGAAAATATGTGAAGCATGCCAATTTGGAAAGCAAACAAAGCATGTATTTCCATGTGATAGAAATGTAAAATGCACTAGATCTTGTGCATTCATATGTATGGGGTGCTACGAAGACCATGTCTATGGGAGGCTACAGGTAATATGTGACATTTATTGATGATGACCACACAAAGACAGTGTGGGTATAAGAAAGATGCATAATGAAATTATTTTTATTTCAAAAGAGTTATTCTCATCAATTTTGATTTTATGCATAGAAAGATGCATAAAGAATTTATTTAAAAAGAGTTATTCTCATCAATTTTGATTTTATGCATAGAAAGATTCATAAAGAATTTATTTTTATTTCAAAAGAGTTATTCTCATCAATTTTGATTTCATGCATAGAAAGATGCATAAAGAATTTATTTTTATTTTAAAAGAGTTATTCTCATCAATTTTGATTTTATGCATAGAAAGATGCATAAGGAATTTATTTTTATTTTATATCCAAAGTGTTATTTTCCTTAAAATTGAATTTATGCATAAATAGATGTATAAAGGGATTTTTATAAAAGTGTTATTCCCACTGAAGTTGATTTTTATAAAAGAATGAATGGATGGATAGATGTGATGTGAATCAGATAAATGTGAATGAGTGGATGGATGGATGTGGATGTATGTGAAGAATAGAAGTGGATGTATGTGAAAGAATGGATGTGGATGTGTGTATGTGAAAGGATGGATGTGGATGTATGTGAAGAATAGAAGTGGATGTATGTGAAGAGTAGAAGTGAATGTATGTGAAAGAATGGATATGGATGTATGTGAAAGGATAGATGTGGATGTGTATGTGATAAGTATGGATGTGGATGTATGTGAAAGGATAGATGTGGATATGTATGTGATAAGTATGGATGTGGATGTATGTGGGAGAATACGTGTGGATGTAAATGTGATGGATATGAACAAGAATTGAGGCGATGAGATGTGATGTAAATTGGATAGATATGAATGATAAGGGATGTGAATGAACGATAAGGGATGTGAATTAATGTGATAGCATGTGAATCAGGATGTAAACATGTGAATCGGGATGTGAATGAATGATATAGGATGTGAATGAATGTGTTAGCATGTGAATCGGGATGTGAATGAATGATATAGGATGTGAATGAATGTGTTAGTATGTGAATCGGGATATGAATGAATGATAAGTGATTTGAATGGATGTGATGTGATGTGATGTGAATCAAGATGTAAATGAACAATAAGTGGTGAAGTGATGAGATGTATGGGTAGATGCAAGTGGATGAGATCTGATGAGGATAAATGAGGAAGTAAGTGATGAGATAGAAAAAGATGTGATTAGATGAGAATGGGAATAATTATGAAATGAATGTGGATTGATGAGGATTGATGTGAGGGTAATGTGGATTGATGTGGATGGATGTATGGATGATGTGGATTGATGTGAATGAATGTGTGGATAATGTGGATTGATGTGGATGGATGCATGGATAATGTGGATCGACGTGTGGATTGATGTGGATGGATGTATGGAAGATGTGGATGGATGTGTGGATAATGTGGATGGATGTGGATGGATGTCTGGATGATGTGGATTGATTTGGATGGATGTATGGATGATGTGGATTGATGTGGATGGATGTATGGATGATGTGATGTGGTTGATGTGGATGTATGTATGGATGATGTGGATTGATGTGTGGATGATGCAATTGGATGTGATTTGATGTGTGAATGATATGATGTGATAGGGATCGATGAAGAAAATAAAATTGTGGTAAGATGAGAAAAGATGGGGACTAATGTGAAAGGACGCAGAGTAATGAGAAAAGATGGAAATATTATTGGAACTGTATTTGTATGTGAAATCTGTTTTTAAATGACCTTTTTATGTCAAGAATGGTGGGAAAGCATTTTGACCGTCTTGTGAATGAAGTCATGGAGACCTATCTGTTAAAGTTACAACTGCTAAAACAGAGAGTCAACGGAGGACGTCTCGCGTAGCAAGGTCGGCAACCTCGATTTGATTTAAATGGTGAGCTCCTCGTATAGTGGATTAGGAACCAAGGAAGCGGCCTATGAGTGAGGCGCTAGGTGACCTGCGAAGGATCCTAGAGGGTGCTGACCATACGGTGCTCGGGCTCTTGGTCACCGAAGATACCCACAAGTACGTTGGGGAAGATATTGGAACAAGGAGTAAGAGTTGTTTTCTGATTTCGGGCATGGATCTGGTTGATTGACCTTGCTGGTCCTCAACGGATGAGTCCATGGCTCTTTTATATGGATCTGTTGGTTAATCTTGCTGATCTTCAACGGAGATTCCATCTTGATATTTTTATGTGATTATATTGTCAGGTACTATGAGCTAAGAACTATTGAAAAGGCCCCTGAGTGAGCGTTCTGGTTGCCAATGATGCCATAGGTACACCGATGAAGGAATGAATTGGAAATTAGGATTCAACTAGATAATAAGAGGATTATGATCAATAACACTATGGTTTCATTAATTAAAGATTGTTGAATGTGTGAAAAAGGCAAGTTTATATTGGGTGTGTAAGTGGTGTGACTAGTTTTATGTTTGCATGAATATCTGGCTAGGGGGCCTCGGAACTCTTTTCCTTGGTACCCAGGACAAAACCTAACCAAATTCCTAATTTGATCCCATCACTACAGTGGTTGGGCAGTTGGCTAACCCATGGGACTGGATGTACTGATGGATCTGTAAATCGAGACTCGATTTCTGTATAGTATGATAGATAAGGTAAATCCTAGATAAAAATTGTTCTATGGAAAAGAATCAATTGCTATACCTCTTAATGAGGAAAAAAGCGTTGGTCTCTATGACCCAAGTATAATCTTTTCCCTGATCTGACTATGAGACTTACGGGTTTGGTCAGATTAGTTCAGTTAGTTCAGGCTTTTGACTACGTTAGAGAAAAGTTATCCTGGAGGAATCGTTCATGCTTTCTAGGCAAGGGAAGTTTTTCCAAGTTTGGTTTTGGAAGAACCGATGGATTAGTCTCTTGTCTGGATATCCATGGGCGAGGCTCGGAGTGTGGGACCCTGCTTCGTGCCAAAAGTGCTACGTCCGCTACTAGCACCCCCAAATTTGTTGCGCATTAGGGTCAGGGATCTTATATATGCTATTCGAAATGCACACAATGTTGAGTGTAGCTTTGTGTCCCCTTCAAGATTTTATTGGTGGATTTTGCTTGCCCATTTGCACCTTGGCCTCCTCTGTAAATTCTTCCTTTTCGTCCCTTTCCTTTTCCTGAGTTTCCCTTGTAATATTTTGATGCTTCTTCCTTGACTCCATTATGTGTAGGGTGTGGTATTGACCATATGTATAAGAATTGTCTGCTAAGATATGGAATAACAAGAAAGGCTCGTGAAGATAATCCCAGGACCAGCCTTAACTTGCTGAGTGTTAGAGATGTCTTTATCCAAGGAGTTCCTTTTAATGATGTAACTAGACTGCAAAACATGCAGAGGGTCGTGGCTCATGCTATAGCAGAGGCATCAACCTTGCGAGACCAGGACCAAGCAAGTGCCCTTGAACAAGCATGAGAAACTAGGTGCTCAAGAAAGAAAACCACAAAGGAGAGAGACGAGTGATTATCAAAAGTGGTTCAGAAGATGATACAACTCATGCATCAACTTCTTCATCTAAAGAGGAAGATTTTCTATGCTTTGCCACTTGATCCAGAGAACCTTTCGACGCTCACCAACTTCCAAAAAATATTGCTGATTGAATACCCTAACCCCATAGAGGAAAAGGAGAGACTCTAGGTAGCCCAAGGGTTGGTACTACATGATGTTGAGATATCGAGCTCATCTAGTGAGGTGGTGGACACTGATGACCCACCTGGGGGATAGGCCCCACACTTACACCACTGGCATGGTTGATGAGATCATCTTAAGGTGGCCTCGGTGAGAGGTCCATAGTAGCATTTTAGTTTACTACCATTGAAATAACTAGCCATTTCTACACAATGAAGTGTCTCGATGCGTATTGCACCTTGTGGTGTTATCTCAGTGACTAGGAAAGGTCCTAAGCCTCTGAGCTAGAGCTTCTTTTTGTGTGTATTTGTACTGACTAAGAGGACCATGTCACCCTCGTTTATTTTTTTGTCTTCAAGTTGGTCGTCGAACCATTTGTGCCTTAGCTCTCAACAATCATGTTGTATACTGTTAAAAGGCATGTTTCATTTTGAGCTTTTCAAGCTCAAAAAGGCAACAAAGCCCAAGACATTTCTGATGAGATTCTCTTGTACGGCTATGTGTAAGCTAGGGACCAGGAACTCCATTGGCATGACTACTTCAGTACCATAGGTTAAACTGAAGGGGGTGGCATTGATTGCTGCCTTGTAAATGTTGCCATATATATAGGCAGTGATGTGTGTGAACACACTAAGGACCGCCGGGGCACTTTTTCCGTCTTTAGGAGGTTTTTTTCCCCGGCTTGTATATACGCCCATCACTCTAGGGCTATCTTATCTTTGTACATTCACACATCTAATACAGTGTGTGTTGTGTGCATTCTTGCTTCTTCTTCTCCAAGCTTTGTGTACTTTCCTACAACCCTAATTCCAACAATTGGTATTAGAGCAGGCATCGGCTCCCAGGGCTACACCGCTAGCATCCTTCGACTCACACATTCTCCGATTGAGAAATTTCGATAGTGCAGTTTTTTGCAAAATAGGCATACGTATTCTATTGTGGACCGTGCTACATAGCACAAGTTGTTTTCTATTCAGTCTTTGCTTCATACAGGTAGCTTTTGCATCAGTTTCAGTTAGTGGCCATGGCTGATAACAGCAATGATGTATTTCGCATGTTGTCTACTGATGACGAATTGGATGGAGACAGCAACTACCCACTTTGGGCATACATGATGCAACATGTTTTGGTTGCAAAAGGAGTGTGTGGAAAATTGTGCAGGGTATGGATATACATCCAGGTTCTATGGATGTAGGATCTATTGAGGATGTTGCAGGTTCTAGCAGCTCTACTATTGCTGCTGTTTTACCCACTGCTGAACAAGCTCGTTGGGATGGTAAAGATGCGTAGGCTCATGCCTTGATTGCACTTTCTATCAAACATAACATCACTCCACATATTCGTTTAGCTAAAACAGCAAAACAGGCTTGGGATATTCTAGCTCGTTTGTATGCAAGTTGTAATGAGACAAAAATCTTTTACCTGTGTAAAGAGACAGAATCGAAGATTATGCAGGAAGATGATGACATGAATGTTTTTCTTACTGAGATTAAAGATCTCAAGGAAGAGTTGATTTTTGCAAGTGAGATGATTCCTAATCATTCTTGTAAGATCCCTGTCCCCACCGCGCAACGGATTCGGGGTGCTAGCAGCAGAAGTAGCACATCTTATGCGGGGCAGGGTCCCACACTCGCGGCCTGGCCCCATGGATATCCGGACAGGTGACTAATTCCTCGGTTCTTCCAACCCGAACTCGAAAAAACTTCTCTTGCCCGAAAAGCACGGGCGATTACACCAGGATAACTTTTCCCCAACGTAGTCAAAAGCCTTAACTAACTGAGCTCATGTGACCAAACCCGTAAGTCCCATAGTCAGATCAGGGAAAAAGACTATACTTGGATCATAGAGATCAATGCTTTTTTCCTCATTGAGAGGCACAGCCGTTGATTCTTTTCCATAGAACAATTTTTGTCCAGGATTTACTTCATCTATCGAACTAAACAGAAATTGAGTCTCGATTTACGGATCCATCAGTCCAACCTAACCCCATCCAATCCCATGGGTTAGCCAACTGTCCAACCACTGTAGTGATGGGATCCAATTAGGAATTTGGTTAGGTTTTGTTCCGAGTACCAAGGAAAAGAGTTCCCAGGCCCCCTAGCCGGATTTTCAAGCAAATTTAACTCTAGTCACACCACTTACACACCCAATATGAAATTGCCTTTTTCCTAGATTCAAATGTATTTAATTCAATTCATTTAATGAAATCATAGTGTTATTGATCATAAACTTCCAAGTATCTGGTTGAATCTTAATTTCCAATCATTCCTTCATCGAAGTATCTATGGCATCATTGGCAACCAGAACGCTCACCACCTCTTCACTCAGGGGCCTTTTCTATAGTTCCTAGCTCATAGTACTCGGCAGATAATCACTTATAAAAATCAAGATGGAATCCTCATTGAGATCAGCAAGATCAACCAACAGATCCATATAAGAGAGCTATGGACTCATCAATCAGTTGAGGACCACCAAGGTCAATCAACTAGATCCATACTCCGTTTCAGAAAACAACTCTTACTCCTTGTTCCAATATCTTCCACGATGCACGTGTGGGTATCTTCGGAGCGACCCAGAGCCCGAGCACCATATGGTCAGCACCCTCTAGGATCCTTTGCAAGTCACCTAGCGCTTCACTCATAGGCCGCTTCCTTGGTCCCTCATCCACCATACTGGAAGCTCACCATTTAAATCGAACCGAGACTGGTCAAGACCTCGGCCGACCTTGCTAACACGAGACGTCCTCCATTGACTCTCCGTCACCAGTTGCAACTTTATCAGGTTAGGTCTCCACGACCTTAATCACAAGACGGTCAAAATGCTTTCCCAGCATTCTTGACATAAAATAGTCATTTACAAATAGGTCATAAATACAGTTTCTATAATGAACTCATGTCTTTCCAGATTGTTCCACATCAATCCATATTACTTAACCCAATTCCAAATCATATGTGTATCCATTCTTGACCAAATACATCATTTTCCATCCCATCACATCAGATTCATTCACTTCACATAACATCCATTCCTATCTTTCTTAATTTACATTACGTCTCATCACATCCGTTTCTCATTACATCTCATTCATTCATATCTTATATTATTCATTCAATTCTGATTCACATGACATCTCATCTCATCGATTCGCTCATATCGACTTCATATCCATTCACATACATTTTTCCATTCATTATTCATTCGCATTCTGATTCACATGACATCTCATCTCATCCATTCCCTCATATCCACTTCATATCCATTCACATACATTTTTGCATTCATTATTCCACATACACATCCACATTCACATCTACATCCATACATCCATTTTCACATCTACATCCATACATCCATTTTCACATCCACATTCATACATCCACATCCACATCCACATTCACATCTTCATCCATACATCCATTTTTACATCCACATTCATACATCCACATTGATACATCCATATTCATACATCCACCTCCACATCCATACATCCACATCCACATCTACATCCATACATCCATTTTCACATCTACATCCACATTCACATCTACATTCATACATACACATCTATATCCACATCCATACATCCACATCTATATTCATACATCCACATCCACATCCACATTCATACATCCATATCCACATCCACATTCATACATCCACATCGCCATTCACATTCATACATCCACATCCACATCCATACATCCATTTCCACATCCATATTCATACATCCACATCCACATCCACATCCACATCCACATCCACATCTACATCCATACATCCATTTTCACATCTACATCCACATTCACATCTACATCCATACATCCACATCCATATCCACATCCATACATCTATATCATACATTCACATCCGTGTTCACATTCATACATCCATATCCACATTCACACATCCACATTCACATTCACATACATCCACATTCTTACATCCATATCCTTATCCACATTCCATATCTACATTCATACATCCACATCTACATTCATACATCCACTTCCATACATACACATCCATATTCATACATCCATATCCACATCCACATCCATACATCCACATCCACATCCACATCCACATCTACACCCATACATCCACTTTCACATCTACATCCACATTCATACATCCACATTCACATTTATATCCATACATCCACATCTATACATCTATATCATACATTCACATCCGCGTTTACATTCATACATCTACATCCATACATCTATTTCTACATTCCCATTCATATAACCACATACGCCTTCACATCTATTCTTTTACATCACATCCATTCTTGCCGTATCACAACCCATATACATCTTATCCCATTAGATACACTTTTTACCTCATCCCATACACATCTTATCACATCCTAACTCATCCCATATGCAACTTATTACATCCTATTACTTCTCATACACATCTTATCACATCCTATCACTTCCCATACGCATCTTATCACATCCTATCACATCTCATATACCTCTTATCACATCCTATCACATCTCATATGCATCTTATCACATCCTAGCACTTCTCATACACATCTTATCACATCCTAGCACATCTCATACACATCTTATCACATCCTATCACTTCCCATACGCATCTTATTAGGCATAAAGACAACTTTAGTAGGAATAACACTTTTATAAGAATCCTTTTATACATTTTACTATGCATAAATTCCAATTTAATGAGAATAATACTTTTAAAATAAAAATAAATCTTTTATACATCTTTCTATGCATAAATTTTCATCTTAATGAAATTAACACTTTTAGAATAAATCTTTTATGCATCTATCTATGCAGAAAATGAAAATTGATAAGAATAACTCTTTTGAATTAAAAATAAAATTCTTTATGCATCTTTCTATGCATAAAATCAAAATTGATAAGAATAACTCTTTTGAATTAAAAATAAAATTCTTTATGCATCTTTCTATGCATAAAATCAAAATTGATGAGAATAACACTTTTGGGTTAAAATAATTTCTTTATGCATCTTTCCATGCATAAATCCAATTTAGTAGGAATTACACTTTTAGAATAAAAGAATTTCTCTTATGCATCTAATTTGTGCATAAAATCCAATTATGATGAAAATCTCACTTTTAATATATAAAAAATATTTTATGCATATGTTTATGCATACAAATCATTTATGATGAAAATCATTCTTTTGATATAAAAGAATTTCTTTTATGCATCTAATTTATGCATAAAATCCTTTACGATGAAAATCACACTTTTAATATATAAAAAGATTATTTTATGCATCTACTTATGCATAAAAATCAATTATGATAAAAATCACACTTTTATAAATAAATATTTCTAGTATACATTTTTCTATATCTAGAATGAAAATAACCCTTTAAGAATACTCATACGATGGAGATTACTCTTTTTAACATAAAATTTAATTACTAGAAATCCTCTTTTTCTTAATTCATCAATTATGCATAACATAAAAATCAATTTCTCCATGATTACAATGAAATTCTTTCAATTAATCTAGGATGATAATTCCTAGAATATGGTAGGAAGTCCTCTTTTCATGCTTTGAATGAAATTATTTTATGTGTAATTTTTATAGAAATTTTACTGTAGCTCCGTTGCTATGTCTGATAAATCTCAATTATTTTAAAGGATAAAGCTTATCATTAAGGGAATGATTAGAATGATTCCTAATTGGATAATTAACCCATAATGGATTGAATCATTAATATTCATGAAATACATAAACTAAAAGCATGGAAAAAAGCCATTATTTTGGCCTCAAGCATAGATTAATCTTCGATTAAGGAAAAGCTTTATGAAAAGCTTCATTTGGATTGAGAATAGGTCATGAGAATGACCATTCTTTGAGTGAGAGAGAGAAATTACATAAAAACCATTAAAATTAAGCATAAATGAAAATTTATGTAATTCTTTACTACCATTCATCAATTAACTTCAATAGCATTCAAAAACCATTCCAATTAAGCTTCTCAAGCTTGAGAGGAGTTGAGAAGAGAGAAACATTGAGAATTTATAGAAAAGATCAAAATTCACCATTTACCTTACAAATTGCTTGATTCTTTGTTCATGGGTAGAGGCCCCCAACCAATCAATTGGTTTGGTGTGCTGATGGAGTCACCAATGGAGATTGAAGAAAGAGGGAAGCTCCAATTTCTTCAATTTGGAGAGAATTTTAGAGAATAGTAAAAATTAGCATTATTTCAGCATAATTTTGGCATAGTATAATTATCCTATTTTTTTACAAAGACTCTGGTTCTATTTATAGAAGAGGGAGGCTCTAACGAAGACCAACTGATTTCTAGAATTTTCTAGATTTTAGTTTGGTTGAATTTGGACTAGATTTGGACCTAGTTTGGTTCCTTTTTTATTCGGTTTTGATTCAAGAGAGAGGAGAGATAAAATTATTACATTATTTTTTAGTTTAAAACTCATTCAAGCATGTGAAGTATGCACCTCCTTGAAGGGAATCCCCTTCCTTACATATGTATCAAAATGGAATGATTATACCCAAAATATCTCATTTTTTTAGTAATACTCATAGTTTTTTACTAATAACCCTTGTACATAGTTAACTCTTCATCTTATGTGAGCATTTACTCATTTTTGGGTAATTTATTTTACAAATTAGATTTATCTCCTCCCCACACATGGATTGATCTTATTGTCCCATAGGAACCTTAATTTAAAATTTCGAAAAAATCTTGACCCTCAGGATAATGCCTCTTGAGCAGATTATACTTGATTTCTAATGCACCTTCTGGAAATCTTTTTGAACTTTTGTTTCAGGGGAACTTATGTTAATAGGATGAGAAATTTTTTTATCCAAAAATATTCAAAATCTAAATAATCTCTCTCTGGAATATTTTCTCTCTCTAGGCCAAAATATGTAGAAACAAGATCTTTGATATTTTCGAAGAGGGATTTGACTACAGGGAAAGATACTGGGCATCCTGAGAGGCTGGGGAGGAATCTTACAATTCTCTTGTGCAGACTGTTCTTGATGCTTTACCTGAGTCATATAAGACTTTTGCTTCCACGTGGAGACTTGTTAATACTGAGGACAGACCTGATTTGGTCATCTGAACTTTGCTAGTTTGCTGCATTTGCAGAAATTTGATATGGTTGCTTCATTGCCTCCTCTTGAGGCACCATTAAAACATGTTTGTGAAGGTTATTTTGGGCAAAATGCAGCGTTCTACGTTTCCAAAGGATGGTTCTGTGTGGGCCACTTGCAAATTGCAACTTGTACATAGTGATGTATGTGGGCCTATGCAAACTCCGTCATTTGGTAAACACTTGTACTTCATGAATTTCATTGATGATTACTCAAGGCATGCATGGGTATATCCACTCAAGGCAAAGTCCGAAGTGTTTTTGTGCTTCCAATTGTATTGTGGGCACCCTTCGTTGCGATCGAGGGGGGGAGTACATGTCTAAAGAGTTTGATGCATTTCTGGCTAGTCGTGGGATAAAACACCAATGTACAGTGCCGTATACCCCTCAGCAAAATGGTATTGTTGAGAGGAAAAACAGGTCACTTATGGAGATGGCACGATCTATGGTCAAGAGCCAAGCTTTGCCACATGCGTTTTGGCTTGAGGCTGTCATGTGTGCTGCATATGTACTCAACAGGTGTCCCACTAAAGCCTTGCAGTCTCTTACTCCATACAAAGCTTGGCATGGCAGGAAGCCTTCTATTGGTCACTTGCATGTCTTTGGTTGCTTGGCCTATGCTTTAGTGCCTGTGCAACAACGTAGAAAATTGGATGATAAGGCTGTCAAATGCATTTTTGTTGGTTACAGTGTTGAGAGCAATGGTTACAGATTGTATCATCTGCAGTCAAAGCGTATCTTGATTAGTCGAGATGTTGTTTTTGTGGAAGATGTTGTGCAGCCTTTATTATCATGTACCAAAGAGACAGGTGTGAGCTCACGGGATGTATTTGATATGTTGTTGTCTCTATTTACAGGTGGGAATTCAAATGTAAGTCCTAATGAGGCAAATATTCAGCTTATGATGTAGATTTCAAACGACATCATAGATCAGCCTATTTCTGATGCAGATTTACAGGATGTAATTTTTGAGGATAGGGCTGAAAATGAGAAGGCTAGAGGTATGCCTAAATGGCTGGTGCAAACCTTGCGTGATAGTAAAATTGATGCACCTATTCCTAGTCGTACTTGTTCAGGTTTTCAGCATGCCTCTTCAGCATGCCTCTTATGCATCAGAATGTTATGCTTTGGCTGTGTCTAGTATGTGTGGAGAGGAAGAACCTCTTTCATTTGATGAGGCCAAAAAATCAAAAAATTGGTTGGCTGCAATGCAAAGTGAATATGATGCTATAATGAAGAATGGTACATGGTCTTTGTGTGATTTGCCTATTGGTAAAAAGGCCATTGGATGTAAGTGGATTTTTAAGTTAAAACGAAAGCCAGATGGCAGTGTTGATCGCTATAAGGCTAGACTTGTTGCATTTATGCTCAAGAAAAGGGCATTGATTTTGATGAGACCTTTGCTCCCACTTATCGTATGACTACCATTCATAGCATTTATGCATTGGCAGCTCATAATGGTTGGAATGTACATTAGTTGGACATAAAGACTACGTTCTTGAATGGAGATTTGCATGAGGAGGTATGTATCGCAGCCTCGTGGTTTTATTCAAAGAGGGTAGGAAAACAAAGTGTGCAGGTTGAAAAAGGCTTTGTATGGTTTAAAGCAAGCTCCACGAGCTTGGTATGAAAAGATACATACATATTTGACTGCACATGGTTTTCAGAATAGTCCAACAGAAAGCACTTTGTATGTTAAACGTGTGAATGATGTACATCTAATCATTGCTCTCTATGTCGATGACATGCTGCTCATAGGACCAAATGAGAGTCATATTGCTGATTTTAAGGCTGATTTGAATTCCTCTTTTGAGATGTCAGATTTGGGGCATTTGTATCATTATTTGGGGATACAATTTAAGCAATGTGATGGAGGTATTGCTTTGTGTCAGACAAAGTATATTCAGACATTGTTGCGGAGATTTGGCCTTGAAGACTGCAAGCCTATTGCTACTCCAATGGAGACAGGTTTGAAGTTGAGTATTCATGATGCTGGAGATCACTTTGATGTCACACTCTATCAGACAGTTGTTGGTTGCCTCATTTATGTATGCATTACGAGGCCAGATATTCAGTTTGCAGTCTCACAGGTGAGCAGGTTTATGCATAGCCCAGGGTCTCAGCATTGGAAGGTAGTTAAATGCATCTTTTGCTACTTGAGTGGCACCATACATCTTGGGTTGTTTTATCCCAAGGGGGGATCGTTGCCGCTAGATTTACATGCTTTTTCGGGCTGGTTGCTATGACACAAGAAGAGTGTCCACAAGTGGTTTTTGTTTCATGCTCGGTATCTCATGCATATCTTGGTTGAGCAAGAAGCAACCTACTGTGGCCACTTCTAGTTGTGAGGCTGAGTACAGGGTAGCTTTCACAGCTACGGTTGAGTGTGTGTGGCTGAGATAGCTTATGGCTGACTTGGGTGTTGGACAGGAGTCTTCTACCTCTATCTACACTAATATATAGTAAGAGTGCATATCTTGGTTGAGCAAGAAGCAACCTACTGTGGCCACTTCTAGTTGTGAGGCTGAGTACAGGGTAGCTTTCACAGCTACGGTTGAGTGTGTGTGGCTGAGATAGCTTATGCCTGACTTGGGTGTTGGACAGGAGTCTGCTACCTCTATCTACACTAATATATAGTAAGAGTGCATTGGCAGTTGCAAGAAACCCAGTTTTTCATGCTCGCACAAAGCACATTGAGGTGCATTATCACTATGTCAGGGAGAGACTCTCAACAGGAGAGATCAGCTTGGCATATGTGCCAACACAGGATAAGCTCGCCGATCTTTTCACAAAGGCACTTCCTCGTGAGAAGTTTGAAGCTTTTCGCAAAGCTTTCAGCTTGCTCCCCTTTGTGGACTGATCTACTTCAGGCATGGCACTTCCGTATACATGAGTGCCAGCTCTCGTGGATTTGGTGCCATATATATAGGTAGTGATGGTGTGAACACACTAAGGACCACCGGGGTACTTTTTTCCTCTTTATTAGGAGGTTTTTTCCCCCGGCTTGTATATACGCCCATCACTCTATGCCTATCTTATCTTTGTACATTCACACAATCTAATACACTGTGTTGTGTGCATTCTTGCTTCTTCTTCTCCAAGCTTTGTGTGCTTTCCTGCAACCCTACTTCCAACAGTAAAGAAGTTCTATAGGCCCAAAGTGGGGCAAATTGCTACACATTGGCACTCTTCACATCGCTTGACATATTCTGCTATGTCTGCCATTAGAGTGGGCCACCATAACCCAGCCGTGATAAGGACCTTACACGCAAATGATATCTGCTACAAAGTGCCCCCCAGCATAGGCATAGTGAGCTTGTTTAAGAAGGAGGACATACTCATCTTCTTGGACACGGCATCATATAATTTTATCTTTCCCCTACCTATAAAGTTGGCTTGCAATGAGTTGGTAGGGGGCTAACTATTTAATTAAGCAACATGCTCGGTCTTTATTGTGTGTGAGGAGGGGATCCACTGGTAAGCCGTTGGCTAAGAAGTGTGCCACCTCCTCGCCGCATGCAAGGATCAAGCAGAGTTGGAATAGGAAGGTGTCTGGTAAATCATCATCTACTCCTACCGATGGTTTGCCGTTGAGTATCCTTGACATGTGGTCTTCTAGAACATGCTAAGAGCCCTTTCTTACCATGATGGTGAAGTTAAACTCAAGAAATATAAGTAGCCACCTGGTGATTCTACCTATCATACAGGGCTTGTTTACCAGGTACGTAAGAGCTTGATGGTCTACAAAGAAAACAAACTTAGTCACCAAAAGATAATGGCTAAATTTCATGGTGTAGACCATGGTGGCTAATCATTCTCTCTCGGTCGTGGTGTAGTTCCTCTCAGACAGCTTCATTCAGTTGGAGGCTGGCAAAGTGGATGGAGAAATCCATATTATGTTCTCTTGGTTTGTGGCCAGCACACATCCAACGACAAAAGCTCAGGCATCAATGTGGACATGGAAGATAATGTCCCAATTGGGGGACTTGCAAATTGGGGCACTGTGGCCAAGGCTTTTTTGAGCGTTGTGTGAGCTCATTGGCATTCCCCATTCCACTCGAATATGATCAAGGGTCCATAAAGAGGTCAAGAAATATCAGTGTACATAAAAATTAATCTTCGTCGATAGTAGCCGACGTGCCGCATGAAGCGCTAGACTCCCTTGAAGCGCTAGACTCCCTTGAAGTTGGTGGGTGGGGGAAGCTCAAGGATGAGCTTCGCTTTGCTATCATCTATAGAGATTCGTTGCCTAGAGACAATGTGTCCCAAGATCACTTCGTGTTGACCCCAAAATTGACATTTAAGTGGGTTCAATGAGATGCAATATAGCTTGCACCTTTCTAACACTTTGTGCAACAGTCAAGGTGTGCCTTTCAAGAGGAGTTGACACAAAGGTCATCCATAAAGAACTCAAGGAATTTCCGAAGATATTCCTTATAAGCCATGAACATGAGAGGCTAGAAGGTACTAGGGCCATTGATTAGACCAAAGGATATAACACGATATGCATATGTGCCCCATTCAGTGGTGGTGGTTGGGTGGTAACTTTTTTGTGTTGATCCTTGGGATTGATCAACACCTAATTGTATCCAAAGAATTCATCAAGGAAGCTATAGGATTCCTTTCCTGATCCTCGTTCTAGCACATGTTCTGTGAAAGGTAAGGGATAATGATCCATGATGGTAGTGGCATTGACCTTTTTGAGGCTGCGCACACTTTGACTTTTCCATTCTTCTTAGGCACTATCACAATGGGTGATACCCATTTCGTATGCTTGATTTCATAGATGAATCTAGCATCACTGAGTCTGTCAATCTCCTCAAACTATCCTGAAGTATTTTGGGTTCATAAGCCCGTTGTTTGACTAAGCTACCTCCATCAACCTTTGGAATAGTGTGCTAGACTACACCTTTCATGTCCATGTACTTCTAGGCAAGGCAATCCTGGAATTCTGTCAGCAGAGAGATGAGCCCAGTCTCTTCCTCTATAGAGAGGTCTTCTCCAATATATACCGGCCTTGGGTCTTCCCGCAAGCTTGCCAGATCTATCTCTTTGACCTTTGCTGGACCATCCTAAGAGGTCCCTAGTTGTCCACTATGAGACCTTTGGGCCGAATCATATTGGACAAATATGTTGGCCATCTAGAAGGTCTTGAAATGTTTAGGCACCTGTGTGGTCTCTTTGGCTTTAGCACTTTCTTCATCTACTAGCCTTTTGGCTTCTTTTTCTACCAGTGCTAACTTTTTGTTGCATGCTTTGCACACTGGAGCGAAAAAGCTTTTCTGATTCTGGTTTGGAATCAATGGGTTTTTCTTGTTGTGGGATGGTCACGTGGACCAAAAGGGAGCTATAAGCAAAATCCTTTTTCCATATTTCGTGGGTAGCTATGCTGAGCTAAGCATATATAGAGATGTAATCTCCTGCTCATCTATCGTAGTAGTAAACCTTGTGCTGGTGCGTTGAGGCAAAATGTCTAGGGTGGCAAGGATATGCATCTAGTTCTCAGAGTCTTTCGGATTTGGAAGAGGTGCACACTCCTCACTATCCTTTTCATGTTCGAGTGTTTTGTGACATGTCTAACACACAAATGGACATCACTAGATCGGGTTGTTGTGAGATAGAGACCTCTGCAAATGGTCTGCCACCACTCACTGGGTGTAAGTTCTCCATGTGCGTAGATTGATCTTGAATGTTTGATCCTTTCTCCGAATATATATGTGGTTGGTATCGTGAATCATTTTTTATTCTCTCATGACGAATAGTTTGCCAAGGATGCAGTCATAAGAAACTAGATGACGTCCAAAGTTCATCACCACAAAGGTGTGGCGATAAGTAGTTCCAAGGATCTTATTTTTTAGATCCCTCATTAGACCAGTGGGTTTAGTTGTGGCTCCATCAGGGTGTTTGACCAACAATGTAGTGTCATCCATGGTAGGCATTCCCCATTTTTCCTAACATTGTTCTATAGCAATGCTCACTCCTTCTCCCCTATCCAAGATTGCTATGACTTGGAGAACATCAAAGGTTATCGGCAAAGCCGCCATTGATTTTGTCACCTTCAAAGTTTTGTCCAAGATTATTCACTCAAACAATGGGGGTGCCAATTATCTTGTGGGGTATAACAAGTTCATCTTCCTCGGATTCATTAGAGCTTTGAGGCTCCATAGATTCTTGCATGCCTACCCCGAGGCATCCCTCCATCCAGTCCTTTAGATTTTTTCATAAACTTGGGCAACCTTGAAGCAAGTTGCCTATAACTCAACACTCAACACACCATATACAAAGATAAGAGTACACACATATGAAAAGGTGCTCAACCAAATATATACAAGGGTTCTCTATAGTGTGGACTCAACAAAGTGAGCTGGTGCTATAACTATGCTAGTCTCTAAAATGGTTGTCACACAGCCTGTCATCCCACTAACCGCATATCACCCATGATCTCACCAACCATGCCAGTGGTGTAAGTGTGGGGCCTATCCCCGAGGCGGGTCATCAGTGTCACACCGCCTCACTAGATAAGCTCAATATCTCAACACTCCCCCTCGAGCTCAACTCCATCTCATGTACACCAAGCAAAACCCTGAATCTGCGGAGCTTCTGTGTACCCAATGCTTTGGTGAAGATGTCAGCTACTTGATCCTGTGTGCTGACATAAACAAGGTCAAGGTCTCCTGCCAAGACCTTCTCTCTGACAAAATGGTAGTGGACCTCTATATGCTTCGTGTACGAGCATGAAAAACTAGGTTCTTGGCCAACTGTATACTGTTAATGTTGTCACAGAAAATGACAACTTGTCCCACTGATAGACCCAAATCTGCAAGTAGCTTTCTCAACCAAGCTACCTCACATGCTGCCATAGCAGCTCCTTTGTACTCGGCCTCTGTACTGGATAGAGCAACCATAGCCTGCTCCTTGTTGCTGCTTCAAGTCATAGCAGCACTCCCCAAAGAAAACATGAATCCACTAGTAGATCTTCTATCTGAGATACTACCAGCCCAATCAGCATCTGTGTACCCATGTAAACATATCTCTATCCCAGTTTCATAAAACAGTCCACAATGCAAAGTAGACCTCACATACCTCAGTATGCATCTCAATGCATCCAAATGCTGCTTCCGTGGAACCTGCATAAACTAACTCACCGACCCAACAGCATAACTAAAATCTGGCCTGGTGATCGTCATGTAAATCAAGCTTCCTACTATGCACCTATACATAATAGGATCCTCCAAAATCTCTCCTAAATCTGCACTCAACTTGCCATTCTGATCCAATGGCACTAAGATAGGCTTACAGCTTGTCATACCATACTTGGACAACATGTCCAAGCCATACTGTCGCTTCAGCATGTGGTGACCTAATCACCTCAATGCCCAAGAAATATCTGAGCTCCCCCAGATCCTTCATCTCAAACTTCTGTCTAAGCGCAAGATCTTTACATCAAAGATCTCTTCATCATGGTCCCCCGTAATGATCAAGTCATCTACATAGATGACAACAAGCACAACCCCTCTATCACCATGTCTCACATACAGCGAGAAATCTGCATTGGCTACATGAAAGCCAATAGTGATAAGATATTCAAAAATCTTGTCAGACCATGCTCTTGGTGCTTGTTATAAGCCATACAAGGCTTTCTTCAACCTGCAAACATGCTCGGGGTGACCCACATCCTCATAACCAGGTGGCTACAACATATACACCTCTTCCTGCAAATCCCTATGCAAGAATGCATTCTTTACATCCATCTGATGTAAAGAACATTGCTTTGACGCATCCACTGCTATCACTCTTGCCATCTTGGCACAACTGGGCTGAAAGTTTCCTCATAATCAATGCCATATGTCTGCGCATATCCTTTGGCTACCAATCTAGCCTTATACCTGTTTATGCTTCCATCACTCTTATGTTTTACTTTGTACACCCACTTGCATCCAATGGCTTTCTTGCCTTCAGGCAATTGCACTAAATCCCAAGTCTCATTTCCATATAGTGCATCCATCTCTTCATCCATAGCTTTCTCCCAACACACATTTCCAATAGCCTCATCAATGCATGTGGGCTCTACAACCTGCACAACCTTTGCCATGTATGCATAGTGATATGCCACATAACCATCATAGGTAAATCTCTGCACAGGATTCTTCACTCTCCTAGATCTTTGCAGCTTTGCATTCATGGCTTCCATAGCCTTCTTTACACCAGGTGTTCTCATAGTTGGGATCCCAAGCTCCTCATCAAGGCTCATCTCTGAGCCACTAGACTCTCCATCAACATGAGAATGCCCTGCAGAAATGTCAGGCATACCAAGGGGTCAACCACTTTCTCTTTGCCTTTATGTGATGTACTAATCACATTTGCAAGACTCATATTATGGTGCAGCCTGCCACTCCATGGTCTATCAACAGACCCACTAGATGAGTACTCTCCTGGTCCACTCAAATACTGTGATTGCTGACTTGCATTCTGTGCAACCGCATTTCCACTCACATCAGCCCCAACAGCTTCTTTTTCAGTAGCATACCAACTACTCATCTCATCAAAGACAACATCCCTGCTTACCCTCAACTCACATGTAGCAGGGTTATAACACCTGTATCCCTTTTGCTCAAGGGAATATCCAATAAACACACATTTTTCAGCTTTTGGATCCAGCTTAGTTCTCAGCTCATTTGGCACATGCACATATGCAATGCATCCAGATGAGACAAATCAGGTTTTCTGCCAGTAAACCTCTCCTCAAGAGTTACATCATGTATGGCTGCAGTTGGAGTCCTATTCATGATGTAAACTGCTGTAAACTACAGTTGAAGTCCTATTCATGATGTAAACTGCTGTAAACAGCCTCAACCCAATAGCTATGCGGCATATTTTTCTCTTACATCATGTATGGCTGCAGTTGGAGTCCTATTCATGATGTAAACTGCTGTAAACAGCCTCAACCCAATAGCTATGCGGCATATTTTTCTCTTCCATCAATGCTCGCGCAATCTCTGCAATGTGCCTATTTTTTCACTCAGTAACTCCATTTTGCTGTGAAGTGTATCTGCATGTAAACTGTCTCCCAATACCATTTTTCTTCCAAAATTCAGAGAACTCATTGGAGAAGTACTCTCCCTCTCTATCTGACCTTAGGCACTTTACATATTTCCCTGTTTGCTTTTCAACCATAACTTTGAAATTTTGAAAGTGAGTGAACACCTCGCCCTTCTCCTTCATGAAGTATACCCACACTTTTCTTGTGTGGTCATCAATAAATGTCACATAATACCTGTAGCCTCCCATAGACATGGTCTTCGTAGGACCCCATACATCTGAATGCACAACATCTAGTGCATTTCTGCTCACATATCTGTTACGTGGAAATACATGCTTTATTTGTTTTCCAAATTGGCATGCTTCACATATTCTCTGCATACCTTCCACTTTAAATTTTGGTAGCCCTGTCACAATTCCTTTAGTCTGCATAGACTTCATTCTCTGCACATTCACATGTCCAATTCTTTTATGCCAAATGTCTATGTCTGTGACAATTCCTGGACCATTTGAAAAAATCATAACACTCACTTCAGGCATGTTTACATTCAACGTAAACATTCTTGCCACTCTGTTGTCTTTTGCAACCAACCTTCACTTGTCTTTAAAGTCTTCAACATAACAACCATCAGGGTTAAACCGAACTTGCAAACCCTGCTCAGTCATCTGGCCAACTGAAACTAGATTCTTTATTATGTTCGAAACGTGAAGTACATCTGCAAGGTACTTCACTTTGCTATCCTGCATAGACAATGGCACATCTCCAAACATGGGCAATTGGATCAGCAGTGTCATCCCCTATTTCCACAAAACCTGGTCTTTCAAGGTTTTTCATCTCCTTGAACCACTCCCCATGACTTGTCATGTGGTTCGAAGCACCTGAATCAACATATCATACATCATTTTTTTGTGCTGCTTCAACGTTTTTAGACATGGCATTTACGACATGCTGCATAACAAACAGCCTTTCATTATCCTCACTGTTTCTACTTGAGGATGTATATTTGTTCTGTTGCAATTTCCCATTTTGCATGTCATCCTGCTTCTTATAACAATCTGCCTGCACATGTCCAGGCTTACCACAATAAAAGCATCCACATGTATCATTATACTAGCTTTGCCAATTTCCACGACTTCTTTGACTCCCCCTGCCTCTGATTGGCCTCTTCCACCTGCATGTTGTTGTTGTTGTTGTGAATTTTGGGACTGTTGTTACTGCTGCTGGCCATAATTCTGATTACCTGTTCGGCCACCTCCTTGACCGCATCCACGGCCTCCTCTACCTCGTCCTCTTCTTGAACTTGTGTAGAAGGCCTGTTGCTCTGAAGAACTGTTTTTGTTTTGTGAAGACTGTTGGTCTTCACCCAAGCTCTTCTCTTCTATAATCAGCATAGACACCAAATCTATAAAATTGGGAATGTTTTTCCAAGTCTGAATAGACGTCTTGAACGCCTTGTATTGTGGCTCGAGACCACGTAGATAGACTTCCACCTTATCATCATCATCTACGGAAACACCAATAGATGCAAGGGATTCCACAATACCCCTTTATCTTCAATGCATAGTCATTCACAGACATACTCTTTTTCTCCACAGTATGAAGTTCATTCTTCAACTGTATCTTGCGTGCCTTGGTATTTGTTTCATATAGTTTTACCAAGGTGTCCCACGCCTCCTTGGGGGACTTCGCTATATGTTATATCTGTATGTATATGTATCTAATATGTTATATCTGTATCTAATATGTATATGCATATGGATAGTTTATATATATTTATATGTATGTATAGGTATGTATTTGTATAGGCAAGAAGGTTTACATATACATTTACATTTACATTTACATGCATATAATTTAGTAGAAAGCAAAAAAGTACCTTTGTCTAGGAGCTTCTCACTTGGAGACACATGATTTAGAGGATAGTCCAACCACCAAGGACATCTCTTATATTCCCAATCAGAAACCCCTCTCTCAACCCATTCCTTTGGGTACATTGTTTCCGAGGAATTTGGATCTACCCATTCTTTGATTGCTTCCGTCTCTTCGTCCAACCATTAGACCTTGGCCAATGAGTAGTTGCACCCACCTACGTTTCCAAAATAAAACAAACAGCACTAGAATATTTTTTTTAATGCGTATATGTATTTTCTGCAAAAATAGAATGGCATTAGAAGATATATACTTGTAGACAACCCTCTTTGCGGCATTCTCCACCTCAGGTTGCTTTTGGCCTTCCTTCACTTTTCCAATCTTTGCCCACACCTATGGAAGGCCCATGGTATGTGTTTCGATCGCTCCTCTTGCACCCATTGCATAAATGGTGGGATGTAGATAACATCATCATATACCCAAAATAGAGTCCGCCTCCCCTATTAGCTCTTCCCAATACAACTCTTTCTTCATATACAGCAACGTCTTTTTGTTATCCCCAAACATCTTCGAAATTACCTTGTCCTTTGCCCTCCCGGTCAAATAATCATTTGAAGCAATTCTGTCTTCCTATTTCAGCATCATACCAAAGCCATAAGAGATTAGATGTTAAGGTTAGTTTATGTTAAGGGAGGTTTATTGACATGTGACATACCTTTGAGTTGAAATCCGAGATATGGCAACAATGTAGAGCTTTTCTTTGGTCAGAGCAACCAATCCCTTCTTAGACCAATCATAGTTATATACGAGTTGAAAGAATGCATCACCACATTAGATGGGTTTGCAATTATGAGCATCTTGTACGCTTTATCTCAAAATGTTTGCTCTACACCACGTCTGGCTTTCTCACATTTTGTCTTATATTCTTACAACCCCATGGCATGTCTATCAATGCATGATATAGCTTGCTTCACCGCATTTTCAAACGATGTCTATGTATAACAAAAAGGACTCATTATCACTCACTCGATTAAAAAACATTGATAATCCGTTTATTAATAAAAATTAGAAAATGCAAACACTACCTTCTACACAAGCTGTGCCAAGATTGTAGCTGGAGCATTGTACCATTGCTCTCCACTTCGTCGCTCCAAACTAAGCTCCATTAAAGCCCACCTCCTTACGTCTTCACCAAGGTAGTCCAATATGGATGATTTGTCCGCCATTCCAAATCGTTGAAACATGATCTCATGTGACAATGTGGACCGTGTAACACTAGTGTGCACCAATCTGTTGTAAAGAGTCACAATGAGCCAAGAACTTAACAATGACTTCACAATGTCTGTAATTAAGTAGAGAGAGATCACTTACTCATTTTGAGATCGCAAAGCCAATAGCAATTCTCCTTCTTGCTTCTTGTCCACAACCAAAAATTGACATTTGACCCGAACATGGCTTGAGGGGCTATGAGACCAAGCTAGAGAAAACAAAATAAAGATATTACAATATATTACTTTTAATGTTGCATAAAATCACTCTATGGCATTCAAAAGAACATACCTTCATGCACTTGAGACATCCATGCCTTCACATGATGATTGCCATCCCAAACAAGAAACTTCTTACCACTGAGATCCTCCCACTCAGTTCCTCTGATTTCATCCTCAAATCTGTCATGTTGTACCACCCAATTTGGTCCCCATTCTTGCAAGTCTATTTGTGTGACCGCAAAATACATAGAGCTTCTAGGACGTGTAAGTGAAAATAAAAAAGGAGGAGATGCTTCGACATAACCATGGCAGTCAAACAAATCATGAAACACCTCAAGTTGGCTAGAAACTGTACGGATGGCTTCATTTGGAATCAGCCTGCATAAAGGGACCAATGGGGTAGAGAAATTGCGTTGCACAAAAAACTTAGTGAATGCATCACCAAGCAATCCCAATTCAATAGATTTTCCAAGAAGCCTTCTATGGGTCTCCCCTTGACCAGTACTAGATTCAGGCATCTCCGTGTGAGTTGGAGGAGGTGAGCTCATTTCGTTCTCCAACACAAGCACTTCTTCCTCATCATGAACAAGAGAATTATGCGCTTCTGTTTCCTCTCTAACAGGAGATACATGTGAGGACACAGGTGTCCGTGATTGATCTTCCGCGCTAAGAGTCAAACAAACACGCCCAGATCTAAGTGAGTATCCCCTGTTGTCTGTAAGACCCACACACCAAGCCTAAGTAAGCATATCTAAAAACATTAAAACACAATCTCAGTAGAATCTTGGCTATTCACATCATATACCTTTCTTAGTCTTTGCCTGTTGTTTTCTTGCTTTTCTTGGAGCCATATCTCTCTCTTTTTCCCTGAATATGAGTAGCAAAAAGTTTGAGCTGAATGACAGATAGAGATGATCAACCTCACACATAAACCCTACTTCATGTCCATAGGAAAACATCAACCTCACACACAAACCTTACTACATGTCTAAGAAAACATTCAGGATGGTGAAAGCTCTAGAGGCTAGCACACAACTTCAAAGAGTAGATCAGTAAGCTCACAAAAGCCAGATACCAAAACCAAGATCGGGCTGTAACTATAGGCCCTATTCAAAGAAACCTCTAGGAAAGAAACATTCACCCATCATCAACTAATGGGCCCCACTGTGTTGGATCCACCATGCCCAAACCAGCCCCAATAGTGCCAGGCCCATCTAGTTTTTTTGGAAACCATAGAATTGGACTGGATGTAGGGAGTATTAGATTACTTGAATAAATGCATGACAAATGTCCCCAAATAAATGTCCAAACTACAAACAATCATAAGGAAAAAAGATGTGGCATGTTCTTAGAGCACAAAGTCACAGAAGAATTGAGGAGCTAGCAAGAACCACTATAGGAAGAACTGCACAATCTTGAGGAGAGCATAAGCCAATCAAGTGGAAAACCTACAAAGGCAGCTATAACAGAGATCCAAGAGGCCAATAAAGGGCTAGGACAAGAGGCCTCCTCCCCCGAGTCACCATCGCCTCATCTCCATCCTCCACCTATAGTAGCCGAGGGATACTACCAAGGGAAGAGTCAAATATGGGTACCAAGGAAGGGGGTGACATTCATTTTTAAAGGTATCCTTATAAGCTTAAATAGGGGCCTGTTAGTGAATCCCTCGGGATCTCATCAGATCAGTCTTGAGTGAAATTGTCCAAGAGTAGGATTGTTAAGCTGAATGGAATCACTGAGTTGAGTGGGATTGTCATGATTTGAGTTCACAGAGTGCTACGATCCTAGAAAATAGAATCTTTATAGAGCACATGATTTAAGAGGGTGCTCAACGCAAGTTGAAAAAGGCACGACACTTATAATGCATGGCTATGATTATTGGATATATCAGACACTTATAATGGCTATGATTATTGGATATATCAGACACTAATGCTGAATTAAAAAACAATACCTATCTCTGTACATGTGCCATAACAACAAACTTAAAATCATAATAGAACTGAGCATTGTGCAATACGCCCCTTTCAATATTTTGTTTGCAGTGCAAGACTATGCCCGAATAAGGTTGAAACATGTTTTACATACATTGACAAGAGGTTAAGCTTCAATGTTAAAATAAAAGCCACACAAATAAACAAAACATTTCAAGTATGTTCAGCTTATAGTAAGAGCACACATAATATCAACGTTGGCTTGCAGCATATTTGATCAAACTATCAACCACATTAACATTGAACAGCAGATGTAAATAGCCGTGAAGTGCTTGACCAGTTTTCCATGCAAATAGCAAAGGCATATATCTTATATGTCCACCTCTTTAATCTCAACCATCCTCTCCAAGCACCACTTCATTTCTTGAAATGGGAGAGCCTTTGGAAAAGTGAAAATTGAATAAAATTCATAAAATCCTCCAGCGCCACCGCCTTCCGCCGTGGGCGGCGGGCTCTCAAAGTGCCACCTCAATGCCTTTCTACCCCCGTTGCTCTAGCCTCTCCAAGCCCTCGATAGAGGCTGGAGCAACAAGGGCAAGGCATGCTCTACACCGGGGCCATCTTTAAAGCAGCAGAGGGGGCCTAGAGAGGCTGGAGCAACAAGGGCAAGGCATGCTCTACACCGGGGCCATCTTTAAAGCAGCAGATTGATTGCAAGGCAAACACTGCATCTTTCAAGCTTTGAAGCTCCCACATTGAATAAAATTCATAAAGTCCTCCAGTGCCACCGCCTTTTGCCTCCAGCTCTGCCGCCCCGCGGGCTCTCAAAGTGCCACCTCCATGCCTCCCTTGACCCCGTTGCTTCAGCCTCTCTAGGCCCCCGGCTGCCGGGGGCCTGGAGAGGCCGGAGCAACGGGGCCAAGGGAGGCATGGATGACCGGGGCCATCTTCTCCAATGCCGCCACCTCCAACACCTCCTCCATCTTCATAAGCACACTCCACCTCCAACACCTTCTCCAGCGCCACCTCCAACACCTCTGCCGCTCCGCCGCCACCTCCAACACCTCCTCCAGCGACACCCGACGGGCCATCTTCTCCACCACCGCCACCTCCAGCATAGCTGCCGCCGGCTCTAAATTTAACAAAAAAGAACAACAAAGAGAAATGAAATGAAAAAGAACATACCTCTTTTCACAGATGCGTTCACCTGCTGAGTTGAGAGTATCCACACCCTAACCTCTTTTCCTTCACAGCAAAATACAAAAATGAAATGAAATACATGTATCCTAAAATATGTGTACCATATATGTGTGTGTGTGGCCTAAACTATATATAGCCTAAAGATAGATACATACATACACACATATATATGGCTAAAAATGTATTAAGCTATATGTATTTTATTACACACACACACACACACACACACACACACACAATTTCAATAACATAAATAATAGAAAAGTTTTAAAAAAGTATGCCACACATATTGAACCATTGAAAAATGTGTGTGTGTGTGTGTAGCCTAATAGATATATAGTCTAATATATCTATATATCCTAAAATAGATAAAAGGCTAGTCTCTTTGTAAATACACACACACACACACTAAAATACATATATCCTAATAGATTCTTAGCCTAAAATATATACAATATAATATATAAATATAGACATGTGTGTGTGTGTGTATTTACAAAGAGACTAGCCTTTATATAAAAATAATACTTAGAACCAATAAATGTATATATTTGTATATTTTTATATATATTTGTAGATACATATATATTTGTATATTTTTTATTAAAAAAAATTTGTCGTCCATTCTCAAACGTGATTGCTCCACCTTGTTTTATCATTTCAACCGCCTTCATTCTCAATCATAATTGCTCCACCTTGTTTTATCATTTCAACCGCCTTCATTCTCAATCGTGATTGCTCCACCTGTTCCTTCGTTTTTATATTTTCATTTTACATTTTCGTCTCTCCTATCCTTTCTGCATCTTCGTATTGCCTTCCCTATGGAGCACATCGTCACCTTTGAGTGGGAGCTTGATGGCTACAACAAAAAATCTCAAACTTTAATACTTCTCCACCAGACCATGCTTGTCAGTCCATGGATATCTACAAGGGTTTTTGCCTTCATCACACGCCCTTTTGGAGTGAAAGCTACTAGGACCAATGGAAGCCTACAGGAAATCATCGCTCATTATGATATGGAGGGCAATACTACCTCGTAGATATTACTCAAAGTAAAACATATATGCTACAATGTAGCCCTCTCTGTGCTGCTGATAGTCTTGATTCTAGTGCTAATGACATTGCCCAAGATGTCCGACATTTGGAGTTTTCAGTGGAGAAAGAATTAGGAACACAAAACACCCATGTTCATATCTCGAGCTCCTCCTCTGAGAGTGACTTGAATGGCTCAGCAACTGTTTTGCAACCAGGTGAAGGCACAAGCAATCCAAAAGGTTCAAAGCACAATATCTCTAAAGATGAATGTATTGCTTCAGAGAGTATACTTTCAGTTCTTCGGAAGGAGCAACCTTCTCTTCTACGTTTAGTGTTGGAAAAAGTTACTCGAGTCATCCAAGTCCAGGAGGTGCCAAGACATTATGATGGTGATTCCATCCTAGAGTTTCCACCAACATATGGCAAAATAGGAAATATGGATGGAATGGAGCAAAAATATGATGGTCACCTATGGACACGTCCAGTAACATCAAACATGTCTGTAAGTTATACCGTGCATATTAGCTATTGTGTTGGTACTTTGGAGTGCCATAGGCTCAGCTGTCCTTTTTACTTGAACAATAAAAGGTATAACAGCACCTTCTTTCATGGACATCTAACAAAAAAGATTGCAGTTGGACTTCTGATGACAGAGGATGAGAAAACTAAAATAGTTTGTCACTTTTGTTGCAAAACTACACACTATGTGCAAGTGTGTAGATGTGTTGTGTATTACGTAATGCCTTGTGACATAACTATTATAAGAATGATGCTCCACACTGGGCTGCATGAACATCCAATTCAGCCTAGGAACTTCAAGGTCAATGTTGGAGCGCGTGAAAAGGTTTGTTTCTTTCTTAAGTGTTGAAAGCCCAGAGAAGTGCAGGTCCTCAAAAAATACAGATGGATATTGTGAACGATATGTTGTTTTCCTCCATGATGAATCAAAATGATGAGCTACCTATAAGTATTGGGGATCATGAGCTCTGCAATTTTTTGGAGGAGTTGAGTCCTCTTGTGGAAAACCAGAGGTGAGTATTCATTCTGTAACTTAATTATATTTGGATGTATTTTTCTACATTCGGTCCTCTCTTTATTGTGAAATTATGTTTTTTAGGTTTAGACGCATTGTATCCCAGGAGAAAAGAAAATTGATGCCGGCAGGAGAGGGCTTTGATAGCATCCTTCTTATACAGAGAATATCTCGCTATTCATTTATACAAGGTAGCCGTTTCCCATGACAAGGTGGCCCTGATGACAAATGTTATGTCTTTAAGTTGTCTTTGAGATGAGGACCAGCATCAGTGTGATAGTGGAGGTGACTTGTCAAAGTCCTGGGTTTCATTTGATCACCCTCATAGAGTTTTTGGTTGGTCAACAATGGCTTGTCATGTTTACGACCCAAGGTGAGACTACGTACTTCAATTTTTTCCTTTCTTTCATTTACCTTGAATGATAGGTTGATTGAAAAAAATTCTCTCCAAAATCCTATAGTGTTCAAGAGCTGTTGACAATTGCCACATGCGAAATGAAGGAGGAGGATACAAAAAGCCAAGTACTATTTTGGGAAATGCTAAATAGCACAATGGAGCAATGCGGTTATGCACCTGCACACTTCTATGGGTTTATGGCTGATGAAGCAGGGTCAAATTGGTGTGCAATTAGGACCATTTTCAGTGGGGGTCCGCACAACATTATGGAGGATAGGGAGCGAACGTGCTTATTCCATTGGAAACAAAGTTTAATGAAGCATGCTAAACAATGCATGAAGGCAAAAAGTCGACAACACCATATTGACTTGTGTGAAGAATGGATATTGGCAACCAATAAGGAGTCATCTTTCTTAAAAAGTAAAGAGATTCGTGAGTGGTGGAGAAATGGACATGTTCATGAGGGAAAACTATCAGTGAGTGATGGATACATGGATGAGTTGGTGGGAAGTACGAATAGCACATTGGGGCAACCTCATGTCAAGGGTGAGAAATTTTATGGAGAAATGATATGTTGTATGGATGTATTTGCATTAGAGTCAATTTTCTGAATTCATGTATGAAACCTCTTATGTGCAGGTGGTCTTAAACTCGGCGGATTTAGTACAAACCCCTCGAACAAACTTATCTGAAAGTGTACATGGGAGTTGGCTTGCTGGTGAAGGATACAAGGAAAAGCTTAGCTTGTATGATGCGTGCATTTCAGATATGGCAAACGCTTTACTACAAAGTGAAAAACAATATGCATATCACATGGAGAAGCACAAAGGTGAGGGACCAAGCTTGAGCAAGTTGCTGGACAGGGTGGCAACAAGGTCAAGACCGACACCACCACAAGTGGCTCTCATGGTCCATGAAACAGTAGCTAATACTCCTATGTATGAGGAATCAAGGCCTCTACATGGAGATAAGGAGACTATTCAACGGAAGAGGGTGAGGACAACGGAAGTAGACCAATGCTCACATCGTCCAGGTTATGTCATGCAGAGCAGACATCGCCAAAACCGGGGAACAGCAAGAAGAGTAAGTTTTGGAGATAGTTCAAGGGGAGGAACAAAAAGTCCAATGAGTGGAGGAAACAAAGATGTCGGACATGAAGAGCCTAAACGGATTACATAAGAATGAGGATATGGTAATGCATCAACCGATACTATCACCAAAGGAAGTGGGCAATATACTATCACGTCCTCGAAGCAAGGATGTTTGTGCCGATACTTAAGCTTTAATCAAGCCTCTCATGTTTGTGCCTACTTAAGCTTGTAAGGAAATGTGAAGTCAATCTTTTTGTAAGAAAATTTGAACCAATATTTTTGTCTTGCTTTGGGATGGAGTATACTGTCACATACTCTAAGTCTTATTGTAGTAGGTAGCTTGCGACGCTATGGTAAAGGAGTTGTACCAACCATATATCTTCTTGTAAGGAAATGTGAACTCAATCTTTTTGTAAGAAAATATGAGCTGGGTATACTTGTTTTTACTTGTGTTGAAATAAATATTGGAAGAAAGGTACATAGATAGGTATGTTTATGCCTATATTTAAGTTTCTTTGACATAAAATGTGTGTTTATATGTAGGAAGGTAGGTATGTAGGTATGTAGGTATGTAGGTATGTATGTATGCATGCATGTATATGTTTGGGAGTATGCATGCATGTATGTATGTATGTATTGTACAAATGTGTGTATATATGTATGCATATATGTAGGAAGGTAGGTAGGTAGGTAGGTAGGAAGGTAGGTAGGTAGGTAGGTAGGTAGGTGTGTTTGAGAATATACATGTATATATGTATGTATGTATGTGAATGTATTTATTTCTCTTTCATAAATACTTACTATATAAAAGCTCACCAAAATGTATCATTTTTCTTTTACAAGCTCACATAAAACTATCTTATCTCCAAAAAGCTCGCCAAATAAAGCTCGCAAAAAAATCAAACCCTCTATCCACTAGCTTTAGGACCTAAAGTAGGGGTATTTATTAATATACTTTAGGCTTGTCCCCCTAGTATCCCCAATCACATCACCTTTTTTATCTAGTAGCGCCACTAGTGTCACTTCACCTTTCTTGGGCCCCACCAAATCTGCTCGGTCAAAAAGTAACCCTAAAAATTGAAAATTTTTGTTTCCCTCCAAAAATGTGATTTTATCCCTTAAAAAGTGCTTCGATATTATTCTAGTGAAAAAAGGAATCTCCAAGCTTCGTAGCCCCTTTCTATGCTCTTAAACTAATTACACTTGTAAACCAGTAGTCCTAGAGCTCTCTAATTCCACTCTAATCTTTCCTACAATCTTCTAATCTCTTTCTAATCTTTGATGTAAGCTTGTAATCTCTCTCCAATTCTCTTGTGTGTCTTTAATCTGTCCTTAATCTTGCAGCAAGTTTCTAACCCTCTTGTAAGCTTGTAATATCTTTCCAATCCTCTTGTGTGTCTTTAATCTCTTTTCAATCTTGCAGCAAATTTCTAACCCTCTTACAAGCTTCCATATCTCTACTAATTTTGCTATAACCTCTCTAATCTTGCATGGAACCTTCTATTCTATTTCTAATCTTTGTTGTAAGCTTGTAATCTCTCTCCAATACTCTTGTGTGTCTTTAATATCTCCTTAATCTTGCAACACTTTTCTAACCCTCTTGTAAGCTTCCATATCTCTACTAATCTTTTTATAACCTCTTTAATCCCTCTCTAACTCTCTAAATCTTCCTGCAAGGTTTAATGGCTCTTGTCTAATCCTCTAATAGCCTTCTAACCTCCCTATTCTTCCTCTAATCCCACTTAAGTGACTTTATCCTCTTGTAAGCAAGTTCTTAGCCATGGAAACATCGAATAGGAGACCTAGTGATTCCAGCTCTTAGTATGTTCTTAAAACAACTCTAGGAATGAGAAAGGTATGTGGGTTGTTGGAGAGAGATGCAGGATTAATGATTGAGTTTACTTATAACCACTCTCAAGAGGGCCACACAAAGTCAAAGCTTGTGGTGTTTTGGAACATCATTGGAAGGGTTTCAAGAAAACTCAAAATCAAGGCATGGTGGCAGTGGTTCAACATGTCTACATGGATTTAGACATTCATCTTCCTCCTTAAATGGAAAAAACCAAGTTTCCTTGTAATTGTAAATATTTTGTTTCTAATGTGGTTCTATTCAAATAATTTTGTTATACCCTTTTTCTTTTGGTGGTTTTAAGTATGGAGACATATTCCCATTAAGTTACATAGAGGAACAACCATTGAAGAGCATAACAGGGACCTTCAATGCTTTCCATTCCACCATAGGTGAGCTTTTACTTCTTAACAAGAATCGTAGGACACTTCTTGGAAGTAGAATATTCTTTTTCACACACTCTTACATAGTTCCCTTTGGGCCTAAAGACTATAGAAGACTTGAAAAGCTTCCATTTTCTTCATTAGGCAATATTGAGTGGCCAATCCAAGACAAATGGAGTGTAGATGCCTTCAAACAAAAGATGATTATTAGTTTTATCCAATCCTCTTTAAAATTTACAAAGCCCTCTCAATCAATAGGTCTTAGTTGGTATGCTCCCATTTATCTTTTTGTGGACATGTTTTATAAGCTCTTGCCCCCCACAAGCCACTCCAGTAATGTTCATTTGTTGATTGCAAGAAATTGCAATCTGAGCAGATGAATGATTTATTTGGAAATGCATGGGATATAGTGGAAGGGGTGCTCAAAGGAGATGTATATTCTTACAAAGTTGTGATTTCAAGTATCACACTTCCATACTTGAAGAACGCTCAAATTTATACATCCTATTCTTTTACAAGCAATGGGGATGAAGAAAAAAGGGGGGTGAATACCATTGCAGTCATGTGAGGGTGTTGATTCACCCATAGAACTACCGGGCAAACTACCCAATGGCACCATTGACCTTGTCACAATGTTAGCAAATAATGGAGCTTAGCAGACATTTGAGAACACCTAATAATCATTGGATTTGAGGAAGTACAAGATGCAAGCTTCAAGATAGAACATTGAAAAATATTACCTTTTTTCTCATTAATTTTTGAGTTGATTTTTTTAACCATCCATGCGCTAATGATATTTGTTCATATGTGTTTGTGTAGATTGGGAGATGTATGGTGAAGTCTTTCATGGTTCGTGATTCTTGGAGGAACGAGGGTGTGGAATTGCAATTAGGAGTGTAATTGGGTAATGTCATTGTAAATTTTTTTCATTGTAAGCCAACTTTTCCCTTTTTGGTTGATATGTAATGAATGGCACGGACTATTTGGATCAATCTTGAATGATCAAAATAAGTTCAAATAAGTTTGTACAAAATTACTATTTGGATATGTTTGATTAAATATATTACTTGGATTAAAATGACTACGTTTAATAAAGTATTTTGGGCGGTCGGCCCTTTTTTTTATAAGTGTGAAACTAATGACTCCAAACCCTAATTTTTTCTATAAATAGGGAACCTCCCTCATTTCTGTCATTTGTATCACTAGCACTCACGTGCACTTGCTAGCATACATTTCCTACAGCTTGGCTTGCACTCTCATCGTGATCCTAAATGGAGCATTCCATGGTGTATGAGAATTTTCTTTCATTCCTAGAGAGGACTGAGTGGGCTGGCCAGTAAGAGCTATTTCACATTTTCTCTCTCACCATTGACTTCAAAGAAACTATCCTCTTCACGATGAATAGGACTACAAGGAGACCTTGGAGTACATGGAAACATACGTAAATCCCTTTGCTGTGATCATCCCTTACAGTAACACCCTATGGGTCCCTTGCGGGCTTCTATGCTACATCAACAAAACTGATGCAAACTATCCTAAGAGATTGCGTAGGTACCAACAAGCCATGCAAGAAGATGGGCACTTTAAGGTGCTCTCCACTCAGAAAATCACTGCCCTTGGTAAGGGAAACATCGACACCAATTTTTTGTCATGGATCTTAACATTCATTCTCATGTTGAATGAACAAGTGTCCGATGCTGAGGTTGAGGTTGGTAACATTGCCCTCACTGATTTAGTTAAGGGTAAGGAGGTAGATCCAAAGCTCGAGCTCCTTGATCAAGTGGCGGAGTAAGATCTAGCCTTGGTTCTTCTTCAAGAACACGAAGAGGCAGAAAATGTTGAAGGTAGAACCGCACGGGCCAATGGAGAAGGATCATTAGCAGAGGGAGGAATTTCGGCTGTGGATGCACCCGCACGGATGAGGCTGATGAGATAGGGGCAGCACCAGATATGCCCGAGTTAGGACTAAGTATGCTTAGCTCCATAGTGTTAGGTGGAGAGGAGTTTCTCTTCTTGCAAGACTTAGAAAAAATGTTTAAAGTAAAGCAAGATGAGTGCTTGTCTCTCCTTCCAATTGGGTTAGATTTTCCACTTGATAATAGATCCTCTCAATACATGACGGAGCAAATTGTACCAATTGATGGTACGGTATTAGAGAGTGTCCAATTTTTTCAAGGTAAAATACAAGAGGCAGAGCAGGATCAAGTGCCTAAGGAGGAATTTAAAGAAGTATAAGCTAGTTCAAGTCAACTTGGTGTATTCGCCTCCTCAACAATTAGAGGAGCACAAGTCCTCAATTAACATTGAGCAGCCAGATGTGAGAGCATCTAATGAACTACACTTGGTAAGTTAATAATCCCTAGTTTTTTACTGCTATTTATGGCATGATTGATTACTAAAATGTGGTTTGTATGTAGCATGTCATGGAGCTGAATGCCTGGGCACATCATAAGGGTAGCACAAGGGATTCCTTTAAAACTAATTCAGCACATTGGCCCATTACATGGGATGTATTCCAACTAAAGACATTGTGGTTGTCCACAATGCTTTTATCCCTACTATGGGAGGATTCTAACTTTTTTCTCTCAAGGCCTTATCTAAAGTGTTGTCCTTGTTTAGCGCCTCCAAGAATGCAGAGAAAATTATCCTCATCTCAGCAAGTCAGCCATTTTTGCAACCTTTCAAGGAGGCTACACTCCTAAGGTCCTTATGAATACAGCCATTGCCACCAAAGGGTAGGAGAGAGAGATGCCAAGTGTATTGTAGATTCCATCATGTCGGGCACTCTTCCCCTCAACAAGAGATTCAGGTGCAAGGCCTCAAAAGAAGCAATTAAAAGACTAAAAAAACTGGGATGTAAATTGTAATGCTTCTCATGTAATCCTTTTTTTTTGGTAAAAAAAAATACACTTGTTTTTAAGTCATCTACATCAGAGCCAATTTAAATTTTTGTAGTTGAATTTTACATGAAGTAAATTTTTTAACTGTGTAATTGATTATGAATTTGCAGTTAAATGGAGTGAGTTCAATTTTGTAGTTGAGTTTATACTAATTTACTAAATTTTTGTAATTATTTTTTAAATCAATTCCCAAAAAAACAATTTAAAACATTGTTTTCAAGTCTATCGAGGCCTTCCATGCCCTCCCCTAGGCCTCGGGGGGGGGGGGGGGGGGGGGGGGGAGGGGGGGGGGCTGGTTGGGGATGGGCCCAAAAGGCCCCCGTGTTGGGGCCGGCTTGGAAGGCCTACAGAGACTTAAAAAAATGTTTAGGATTCTTTGAAAAAACAAATTTCTCATTTTTTGGAGAGACTTAAAAAAATGTTTTGGATTCTTTGAAAGAAAAAATTTCTCATTTTTCTAAAAAACATTTGTTACAAATTTGAAATTCAATTGAACAAATTTTTTCTGTAAATATTTTTAAACTCTCTAAAAGAATTTTTACAAAAAAAATTATACTTACGTGTTTTATAACCTGTTGTGAGAAAATTGGTGCAGTCTAGTTTAATTTTGCACATGATACATTAATAAAATGTATTTCAACTTATATATTTCAAAATGTGTCCCAAAACAAAAATCCATGATTATACATACAAGGTTAAAATGAGACAACACAAAAAAACTTAGGCTTTCTATTGATATAAAGATAAATTCTTATATAGCACCACTACTGATTACAAGTCTTGCCGACACAAAAGTCTAGCTAATTTAAGAGCCTTCGTCATTATAGTAACCCTCTGTGCATAGATAGCACAAAGGTTTGCATCATTAAGAAAGGTCACCAAAAAAGCTTCCGTAGCTTCTTGTAAAGCTCCCAAGGCAAGGCTTTACACATGATAGTCTTGAGAGTAACTATGTAAGACTCCTCCCTCTAGCTTTTGCGGTGTAAAGGTGTAAGAACCTCCCCTTTTGTTCTTGTAATTATTCCCCTCTCTAAAATAGAAGAAAGATCTTGTTTTACCCTGTTTTGGACTAGAGAGAGAAAATGTCTAGAGAGAGAATCCAAAATTGAGATATCTTTGGATATAAAAATCCTCCTAATGTCTAAATTGGATTCCCTTGAAATAGAAGTTCAAAATGATCTTTCCAATGTGCATTAGGAATTAATTAAAAATGGTATAAGGGACCTTAGCCTAAGAGTCTACATTTTTAGAAATTTTTGGATTATGGTCCAATTAAGGTTCCAATGGGCCAATTGGATGAATCCAAGTGTTGGGATGAGATCAATCCAAAAGAATAAAAGAAAATACCCAAAAATGAGTAAATGCTCATGTAAGATGAAGAGTTGACTGAGTACAAGGTTTATTAGTTAAAAGTTATGAGATATTACTAAAAAAAATGAGATATTTTGGAATAATGATGCATTTTTGACACCTTGGTAAGGAAAGGGGGACTCTTAAGGTAGGTGCCTCTTTCACATGTATGGAAGGGTTTTTAATTCAAAAAAATTGTGATATTTTTATCTCTCCTCTCTCCTGGATCAAACCAAATAAAAAAGGGAGCCAAACTGGTCCAAATCTTGTCCAAATTGAGTCAAACTAAACCTAGAAAATTATAGAACCTAGTTGGACTTGTTTAATGGCCTCCCTCACCTATAAAAAGACCCTGAGTCATTTGTAATGGGATATGGGAGCTATGCAATGCCAGTATTATATTAAAATAATCATATTTTCTATTATCCTTTAAATTTTCCTCTCTCCTGGGAGCTTGGAGCTCTCTCTCTCTCTCTACAACAACTCTTGGAGTTGCTCTTATCCTATTGGTGGACCAATTGATTGGTCAGGGGCTTCATTGCAATTAGAGAATCAAGCCAAACTTGGAGGTAAAATCAATTTTTATGGTTTTTTTGAATTTTCTCAATAACTTTCTTCTTCTCAACCAATCTCAAGCTTGAGAATCTTTCTAAATGATTGTTTTAATTCAAATCAAGCTTTCCCTTAAAGTCTTAATGTTTAATTAAGAGAAAGTTAATCTTTATGCTTATTTGTAATGCTTTCTTTAAGTAAATCTCTCTCTCTAAAAGAATAGCCATCTTTATGGCTAAATCCCTTGAAAAAGGATGCTTCTCAATGATAGTCTCTTAATTCAAAGCTAAACTCTAGGCTTGATAAGCTAGAGATTAAGAAAATTATATTTTTCATGATTTTGTGCTATGAAAATAATGGTAAATTCTTTTAGATTGTTTATGAGTAGTTGAAAACTACTCTAATTCGTTCTAAATGAGAAATGGATTATCCTAACAATTTGGGAAAAGAGGAATGTTGAAATTAGCTTAATGTAGTGGGATAATCATAGTTATGTTTAATTTTATGGTTCAGATTATGATTTAAATTCATAGTTTGATTTTAAGAATAAAAGAGAAACTACCATCATATTTTCATTAGAAGCTTTTATTCTTTTAGAAAAAAATAAATTGAGAATTATCAATAATACAGCAAAGCCATGGTAAAATTTTTAAAAAATAATACCTATCTTATTTTTATGCATAATGCTAAAAGAGGACTTCCTACCATATTCTAGGATTAGGCATCCTATGCAAAAAGAATGATTTTCATCATATTCATGAGAAATAATTCTTGTAATTATATATAATTAATTGATTATGAGAAAAAGAGTAATTTTTGGTAAATTTATTTTTATGCAAAAAGAGGAATTCCCATGATAATTAAGATCCAAGTAATTAAATGGTAAAAGAAGAATTTTTGGTAAATTTGTTTTATGCAAAAAGAGGAATTCCCATGATAATTGGGATCCAAGTAATTAAATGGTAAAAGAGGAATTTTGGTAAATTTATTTTTATGCAAAAAGAGGAATTCCCATGATATTTAAGATCCAAATAATTAAATGGTAAAAGAGGATTTTTTGGCATAATTCAAATTATGAGTATTTATCAAAAGTTGAATTTTGAGTATTATTATTTTTATTGGAAAATAGGGGTAGAATTGATTTTTGTAAATTCCATGAATCTTTTACTCAAAAAGAAGAATATTGAATATATCTTACTTGAGAAATTTGAGAAAGAATATGAAAATATCCATCAAGAAAACTTGGATAATTCTTATTCAAAAAAACGGAATCTAGAATCCTTGGGAGGATCGAGGATCCAATGAGTAAATGGAAGTTTAGAATTAATTCTCATTAATGAAGCTTAAGGAATGAAAATACAATACTTAAATGCTCTTTCTGAGTTTTTACTATTCAATTCTGATAAGGTTTATTTTTCCTTTTTAAACCTTCAGCATCACTCTATTACGTAGATTCAATGGGATCGAGAAAAAATACCTTCAACTAGGCCAAGCAATTGGCAGAAACTTAGAAAAGTCCTATCGGTATTGAAAGTAGAAAACAGTACTAAAAGTAGATGTGATAAGATGTGAAGGTAATGTGAGGAGATGTGAGTGGATGTGATGAGATGTGAATGTGATGTAAATGGATGTGAATGTGAATGCGATGAGATGTGAATGAGATGTGATGATATGTGAAAGGATGTGATGTGATGTAAATGGATGAGAATGAGATGTAATGTGATAGATGTGCACGTAAATGAATGGATGGATGTGGATAGATGTGAATGTGAATGAATGGATGGATGTGGATAGATGTAATGTGATAGATGTGCATGTAAATGAATGGATGGATGTGGATATATGTGAATGTGAATGAATGAATAAATGTGGATGAATGTGATGAGCTATGAATGGATGTAGTGTGATATGGATAGATGTGGATGTGATGTGGATGGAATGGATGTGATGTGATGTGGATGGATGTGAACGAGATGTGATAAGATGATGATGGATGTGACGAGATGTGAATGAATGTGGGATGTGAATGGGTGTGATGGATGTGATGAGATGTGATGAGATGTAAATGGATATGAATGTATGTGATGAGATATGATGAGATGTAAATGGATGTGATGAGATGTGATGAGATGTAAAGGGATGTGAATGGGTGTGATGGATGTGATGAGATATAAATGGATGTGATGAGATGTAAAGGGATGTGAATGGGTGTGATGGATGTGATGAGATGTAAATGGATGTGAATGTGAATGTGATGAGATGTAAATGGATGTGAATGTGAATGTGATATGGATTTGCTTAGATATGAATGGATGACATATGATGTGGATAGATGAGATGTGATGCGATGTGGACATGGGCAGATGTGAATGGATGTGAATTGATGTAAATATATGTGAACGTAATGTGATGATATGTGGATGTGATGTGGATCTGAATGAATGTAGATGGATGTAATGTAATATGAATGGATGAGATGTGATGTGGATATGTTGTGATGTGATGTGATGAGGATAGATGTGGATAGATGTGATGAGATTAATATGATGTGATTAGATGAGAATGGATGAAGACGATGGGAATACATATAACTGGATGTGGAATAAACAATGTGAATTGATGTAGAAGAATGTGGAATAACGAAAAAGGTTGTGGAACAATGTGGAAAGATGAGAGTTCGTTATAGAAACTGTATTTATGAAACCTTTTTGTAAATGAATGTTTTATGTCAAGAATGCTGGGGAAGCATTTTGACCATCTTGTGAATGAGGTTGTGGGGACCTAAGTGATAAAGTTACAAACAGCTGACGGAGAGTCTATGGAGGACATCTCGCGTAGCAAGGTCCGCCGAGGTCTTGACCAGCCTCGGTTTTTTATTTTAAATGGAGAGCTTCCGGTATGGTGGATGAGGGACCAAGGAAGCGGCCTATGAGTGAAATGCTAGGTGACCTACGAAGAAGGAGCCTAGAGGGTGCTGACCATATGGTGCTCGGGCTCTGGGTTGTCAAAGATACCCACACGTGCATCGAGGAAGATAATGGAATAAGGAGTTAGAGTTGTTTTCTGAACTCGGGCATGGATCTTGTTGATTGGCCTTGCTGTTCCTCAATGGATGAGTCCATGGCTCTTTTATATGGATTTGTTGTTGGTTGATCTTGCTAATCTTCAATGGAGAGTCCATCTGGATTTTCTTATGTGATTATACTTCTGGGTACTATGAGCTAGGAACTATTGAAAAGGCCCCTGAGTGAACAGGTGGTGAGCATTCTGGTTTACCAATGATGCCATAGGTACACCGATGAAGGAATGTTTGGAAATTAGAATTCAAGCTAGATATTTTGGAGGATTATGATCAGTGATACTATGGTTTCATTAAAAGATTGTTTTAAAGATAACTAAATTTGTCAAACAGGCAATTTCATATCGGGTGTGTAAGTGGTGTGACTATCTTGAAGTTTGCTTTGAAGCACCGGCTAGGGGGCCTGGGAACTCTTTTCCCTGGTACCCAAGGCAAAACATAACCAAATTTCTAAATGGCTCCTATCACTATAGTGGTTGGGAGGTTGGCTAACCCATGGCTCTTTTCCCTAGTACCTAGGGCAAAACATAACCTAATTTCTAAATGGCTCTTTTTCCTGGTACCCACCTAGGGCAAAACATAACCAAATTTCTGAATGGCTCCTATCACTACAGTTGTTGGGAGGTTGGCTAACCCATGGGATTGGCTGGAGTGATGGATCCCTAAAATGAGACTCATGGGAAGTTGGCTAACCCATGGGATTGGATGGGGTTAGGCTGGAGTGATGGATCCCTAAAATGAGACTCAACACTCTTAAGTTATGATAGTTGAAGTAAATCCCGGATAACCCTTGTTCTATGGCTGTGCCTCTTGATGAGAAAAAAAGAGTTGGACTCTATGATCCAAGTGCAAGTCTGTTCCTTGATCTGACCACCTGAGACTTACCGGTTCAGTCGGATCAATTTGGCTAGTTAAGGCTCTTGACTACGTTAGAATAAATTTTCCAAGAGGAATCGCTCGTGCTTCCTAGGCGAGGGAAGTTTTTCCAGGTTCGGTTTTGAAAGAACCGAGGGATTAGTCTCCTGTCCGAATATCCGTGGGCGAGGCCCTGAGAGAGAGGCTCTACCCTACACAAGAAGTGCTACTTCCGCTCTGCTGCTAGCACCCCAGTTTTTGTTGCACGGAGGGGGAAGGGATCTTTCAAACTAGATACAATTTATCTTACAAGATGTGTGAAAGGTGCCTTGGGAGTAAGGAGATTCACAGATTTTTAAATTCTACGTATCTCTTGGAGTGCCTTGACTCCATATTTCCTCCTCCTTCTTGGTGCACATGGAGGCACATTTGGGTTCCTAGGTGTAATGATAAAAAGGGTGGTGAGGGTGAGGTTGGTGAGGGGGGTGGCATGGGAAAATGAATGGGAGGAGAAGAATTTTGGGAAGGGAAGAGTGATAGGGTGGATAGGGGGGGTGGGAATGGTGGTGGTTGGATGCTGGTACTTGGGGAAGAAGTACCAGCTAGTGGAGGGGGAGGTGGGGGAGATGAGGATTGTGGGGGTGGTGATGGGAGGTTGTTGTGGCCTTCGTTGCCACCATCTTGGTCTTCAAGGGTAGGAGCACCATCTATTGCATTAGCTAGGCCGTGGGATCGAAAAAAGGTTTCAACGGCTTTTGCTTCCTTGAAGGTGAATTCCATGGGGAAGTCGACATGGGAATCACCAAACTTATAGATTTTGGTGGTGGCCATGACCTCCATTTGCTCGTGACACCTCTGGTATAGGATGAGGAGGCCAACAATAGAGTAAGGCAGAAGGGCATCAGTGTTGACAGAGAGGTAAGATTCGTTCACCACATGCCATCCCCTACCATAGTGCAAAGCATCATCCGTCCTTTGGGAGGGGTAGGGGTATGTGCACATACCTCTCAGAATAGATAGGTCTATAACCTCAGCTGGGTCAAATGGGAAGCCAAAACAGAGACGGTGATCCAACTAATCAAGACAGCTTGTAGAGGGTGGGGAGGGAGCTCATAGAAGTCATGGGGGTGGTTGAAGGAGATAAGGCCCTAAAAATATAAGTGGGGGATGAGGATGATGCTAGCAATAGGAAGATTGGTGAGGAGATATGTGTAAGTCTGGTGGGAGAGGGGCTCATCCAAATAGATGTTATGTTGGAGGAGGTTGAGCCAGATTCTCCTGTAATGAAGGTCACTGAGTTGGAATGGGCTTTGTGGGGGGAGGGCAAGGATGGGTAGCTCCGTGGCTATTGCGTCAACCTTCCGATCCATGGTGCTAGAGGAGGGAGAAGAGGGAGTGGAGGGTGGTTGTGATGCTCTGGCTTTGGCTTGTCCTAGGTGCTCCTCCATTTGGTGGATCATATCTTTTGAGATCTCCCAATATCTCTGGCAAACCACCTTGGTTTTTGCAAGGGCCTCCTCCGTAGCTTTTGCTCAATCTTGGGATTCATGGGCGAGGGTCTCCATGACAAAAAGTTTGTGGTGTGCCCATTGAGAAGCTTCATAGGCATGTTGGAACTGCTGCTATTGGAGTTCGGTGATCCGGGCAAGGGCATGCCCGAGCTGCTGTGTATGTTCTCATCAAACTTGCCATGTAGCTGGAGGTTAGTAGAGAGCTTCAGATATCTATCTCTCATGTTCCATGGCCCTGGTAACATCTCTCGCTATACTGCGAAGTTGCAATGACCTCCTATTAACAGTAGTGACAATCTTTCATTTGTGTGATCAATTCTTTGGCCATGTGGGAAAATCCTAAGGCAAATTTGGGCACATCGCCATGGGCTGCATGCTCTTGGAATAGGCTTAGCTGGATCAAAAACTGCCTCACTGTGGGCCCAACAAAGAGTGTGTAATGTATTTTACTGCGATGCATCAGGGGAGGAGGGACCAGCCTCTATGAAATATGGGAAATATGTAAAGTGGTGTGGGAGTGGTGTCTCATAGAGGTTCTATTGGAAGAAATCTTGCTTTTGTTTATCCTCCTCCTCTATGGCCTTTCTTCTCATTTCCTCAACTGCCTGCCAACTCCTCCTGTGTAGGGCCTAGACTCGGTGGGGCGATACCAGCTCTTTGTCCTTGAGTTCCTGGGGTGGTGCCTCTTTTTTGGTGGGGAGTGGGGAGTGGGGAGAGGACTGATGGTGCCTCTTTTCTGGTGGGGAGTGGGGAGTGGGGAGAGGACTGGGGCGAGGGCAGAGATGTGATCATCGTGTCAGGGCCACTTTGCTGAATGGTGCGAGGTAACTCCTGCCACCCGGTTGCATGATAAAGCACTTTTGTGAGTAAGGTGGCTGCTGCTAGTTTTCCCTGTGGGGTAGAAAAAGACTACATTTGTAAAGATACTCTGCCCAGTTAACCATCTATCCTTGGTGCACACGGGCCAAGGAAGTCATGCTACACCTGCTGAATCTATCAGTCCAGCGTGTATTGAGTAGAAACTGGAGGACACGGTGATGTTTGCCCACTCTACCTTATCTTTGTTCGGTTTGCCTTTGTATAAGCCCCTGGTCAGCTTGGGGGCATTGGTCAGCCTACTGGTCCAGGTTGGGAAACTGTAAGGCATCACAGATAAGCTCCATACTGAGGTGTATTCTGTGTGGATGGCCGGGCCAATAGGATTAGGATTGGTCCAAGTGTTGGGATGAGATAAATCCAAAGAATAAAAGAAAATATCCAAAAAATAGTAAATGCTCACATAAGATGAAGAGTTGACTGAGTACAAGGTTTATTAGTTAAAAATTAAGAGATATTCCTTTAAAAAATGAGATATTTTAGAGAAATGATGAATTTTTGACACCTTGGTAATAAAGGAAAGGGAGACCTTTGAGGTACGCGCCTCCTTCACATGTGTGGGAGGGTTTTTTAATTCAAAAAAAATTGTGATATTTTTATCTCTCCTCTCTCCTAGATCAAAGTGGATCAAAAAGGGACCCAAACTGGTCCAAATCTTGTCCAAATTCAATCAAACTAAAGCTAGAAAGTTCTAGAACCTAGTTGGACTCAGTTAGTGGCTTCCCTCAACTAGAAATTTCTAGAACCTAGTTGGACTCAGTTAGTGGCCTCACTCAACTAGAAAGTTCTAGAACCCAGTTGGACTCAATTAGTGGTCTCCCTCACCTATAAAAAGACCCTCATTCTTTTGTATTCTCATTTGTGAACTATATCATGCCAGTATTACATTAAAATAATCATATTTTCTATTCTCTTAAAAATCCTCTACTTTTGGGGAGTTTGGAGCTTCTCTCTCTCTTCAACAACTCTTGTAGCTCTCTTCTCCGCTTGCTAAACCAATTGATTGGTTAGGGGCTTCACTTCTAGATAAAGAAGCAAGCTAATCCTTGAGGTAAGAATGAATTTTATGGTTTTTTTGTTAATATTCTCAAATGACTTCTCTTCTCAACCCCTCTCAAGCTTGAGAAGTTTCTAATTGTTTGTTTTAAATTCAAATCAAGTTTTCCCCAAGAATTTTAATGTGTAATCAAGAAAAATTAATCTTTATGCTTATTTGGAATGCTTTCTTATGTATATCTCTCTCTCCCAAAAAGAATAGTCATTCCTATGGCTAATTCTTTAGCAAAAGAAAGCTTCTCATTGATAAATTCTTATTTCAAAACCAAACTCTAAGCTTGTTAAGCTAGAGGATAAGAAAATGGTATTTTTATGCTTTTATGTTAACAAAATAATGGTCAATTCTTTTAGATTATTTATAAGTAGTTAAAAAACTACTTTAATTGATTCTAAATGGGAAAGAGATAATTCTATCAATTTGGAAAAAGAGAAAAAATGAAAATAGCTTAATCTAGTAGAATAATCATAATTAAGTTTACGATTAAGGTTAAAATTAAGATTCAAATTCATAGTTTAGATTTAAGTTTAAGAATAGATCTTCTATCATATTTGCATTACAATGTTTTATTCTTTTGAGAAAAAAATTAAAAATTATCACTAAAATGAAAAAAGAGGAATTCCCATGACATTTGGAATTCAATCATTTAAATAGAAAAAGAGGAATTCAATCATTTAAATAGAAAAAGAGAAATTTTTGATATATTTGAAATAATGGGTATTTTATTTAGTTTAAAAAAGAGAAATTTTAGATAAATTTTTTCTATGTATAAGAATTTTTAAATGATAAAATAAGATTTCCCATGATATTTGGAATTCAATCATTTCAATGCAAAAAGAAGAATTTTTAGCATATTCAAAAAAATGGATATTTGTATTCAATTTAAAAGAAGAATTTTTATGCTATTTTAAGTAGAGAAAGGTTTAAATTAAATTTTGGTGACAAAAGAGGAATTTTCACCATAATTCTACCTAGAAACTTAGGATTGATAATTAAATTGGTAGAAAAAATATTATTAGATATTTTAGGTGGATAAATCACCAAATTGATATTTAACCAAATCAGATTATTAGAAGAAGAGTATTTTTATAAAGATCCGATATTCTCATATAGAACCAATTATTGATCTATTATGGAATGAAATTCATAAAGTTGGAATTTTCCTTACAATTAGAAGTTCATTAGATTTTTATCTAAAGGAAATCCTTATTAGGAATCAAAGTTAGAAATAAACCGAATAATTTTGGTTAGACCACGACTGCGACGAGAGGGGTGGCCCAGTAAAATACTTGCCCATCTCTCAAATCTGAATCAAGCAAAAACCTTGTGAGACCAATTCCAATTCTTGACACAAAGAGTAGACTACCGTTGAATTAGCATAGTTTTCCCTTACCGAAATCATCAAGAATCTAGTTGAAAATTCAGTCAAATGATGGGTAGATTACCCTATTGAGAGATCAATGATTGTCATTTTAAGAAAAATTGGATTAAGGGAAAAGGGTTTTGTGAAACCAATCTCAAACCAAGAATTTTACTTGCGTAGAATCTCTGTTTTCTTTGAAGGACTGTTTTATGCCAGAACACCAGAATGCTATGGAGGAAGCATTTGGTATGTGTTTAACTAAGGGGAGACTTGTTGTGCAATAGCTTGCGGGGAGTCGAGGGACCTCGCTCGCGTAGCAAAGCCTGTTGAGGTCTTGACCAGCCTCAGTATGGTAAAAATGGTACACTTCCTATGTACGATGGGTGAAGACCGACAAAGCGGTCCTTGAGTGAAGTGCTAGAACATCTAAGTAGGATCGCAGTAGAGGATTCTGACTAGGTGATGCATGGGCTCGCGGTTGCTAGGACACCCATGCGTACGTCGAGGAAGATACGGATGAACCAAAATAATGACTTTTGTGAATGGAATTTTGATATTGGATCTCGTTGGTTGACCAACTGGTCTTCAACGGAGAGTTCAGATGATATATTTTATAAAACAATGGACTCAATATTTTGGAGGATTATGATCAGTAATACTATGATTTCATTAAAAGATTGTTTGAAAGACAGTTGAATCTGTTAAAATGGCAATTTCATATTGGGGTGTGTAAGTGGTATGACTACCTTGAATTTTGCTTGAAACATCGGCTAGGGGACCTGGGAACTCTTTTTCGTACCCGGGCAAAACATAACCAAAGTTTTATAAAGGAATCCCACTGATACAGTGCTTGGGCGATTGGCTAACCCATGGACCGATTGGGGCTGGATCAGGGGATTTCTGCGATACAAATAGTTACAATCAAGTTACATTAGTTAGAATAAGTCCTAGGAAGGCCCTTGTTCTGTGGGAGGGAATCATCGGTTGTGCCTCGCAAAGGAGGAAAAAAGCGGTGATTCTATGGACCTAGTGCAAGTCTCTTCCTTGATCTAGCCATGTGACTTTCGGGTTTGGTCAGATCAGTTTAGTTGGTTAAGACTTTGACTTGTTAGATCATTTCTCCTGTTAGATGATTTTCTTGGTGGAATCGCCCGTGCATTCCGGGTGAGGGAAGTTTTTTCGGGTTCGGTTTCGGAGGAACCGCCGAGCTAGTCTCTTGTCTGGATATCTGCAGCGCGGCGAACGAGGCCCCGAGTGTGGATCCCTACCCCGAGTTGTCGAGACGTGGGCGGTATCACTGGGCAAGTGCGAGACTTCTGGCTGTGAGAGTCGTTTCAAATCCCAACAAGGAAACAGAATATATATCTCTTCAAGGGACATAAGACATCTCCATTTTGGATGGCATGTACATGTACCAATTCACTTCAAGACATCCCCAAATTCAACTTGATGATTGCCCATAAGTTATGTGTCAAGAGCATGACCAGTTCCAAGCGTAGATCTTCTGACCCTTTATCCAAGTGCCTCATACATAACACATGTAGGCACAACACAATCTTCAAAAGATTTCCACATACATGTGACCATTCACATCACATATTTCATATATTGCCAACACCACCATTTCAAGATGACTCTTAATCTCATGAAAACCTGCTTTCAGATTCCAACAACTCACAAAAGCAAAAATAACATATGGCGTATATACATCATCATGTAATTTCCAAAGCTTCATGTTCACAAAACTAAAATCCAATCAAGCATTCTCTTACAAGGTTCCAGAATCAAAACCACCTTGAACTTTGGAACATTCAAACTCCAAAACTCTCAAATTCAAGAAAAACTCTCCAATCTCCAAGGCCATAAGCATTAAGGTTTTTACCAAGAGTTTTTATTTTTGAGGTAATTAAAGCCTTAAAACTAAAACCTTTACCACTCTAAGGAATTACGATTTTTGAAATCGAATTCATAAAAAGCTTATCTCTGTTTCATTTAAAAAAAAACGAATTTCATGTCATCTCCATGAGCTTCTACGTCGAATTCTCTCCTTGCATAAAATCGGGCAGCAGTTTGCTTCATATTTGAAAAATTTTAAAATGCATATCACTAAATAAAGCTTCTATTACTCTCCAATTCTAACCCCTACAAGGCTTGAACAGAAGCTATAATTCCAAAGCAAGATAATCTGCAAAAAGCGAGCTCTGGTTCTCTCCCCTCCCTTTTCTGCACACTTCTCCCCCTTCATCTCTCCGCCGTCTGGTTATTTCTAATTTTTTCCGCAAGGAATTCGGGCAGAATTCCCTTTTGCAGCCAAAAACTTGCGTTTCCCAAAATGAAAATACGCTACGCCCCCTTTTTTTTGCTTAAAATTTGGATATTCCTTTTTTTTTTAAAATGCCTTCGTATTTTCGCCATGCAAGACGCCACCTTCCCAACCTGCAGGCTATACTACAAACCAGCTACCTCTTAAGAGGTTCAATTAGTCCACTTCCTCCATCTTACTGTCCTCTGCATCAGCATCGTCTTCAAGAGGCGGCATGTCTGCATCAAAATCTGCCGAGGCAGAAGCATCATCATCTATACTCAAGCCCAGCTTTAACATCCTGTGAATCCTTCCTCCAAAGGTGTTGGGGTCCTGAGGGCTGAACCCAGAGGTAAGAAGCGCAGTTTCGTGCAGTAGTAGGACCAAATCTTTCACAGACTTATCATTCTTATCAGCTTCAGACTTCTTTCTAAGCTCTTCCATTATTGAATTATCAGGATTGATCTCCACATTGTCTTCTTGCTGGCCGGACATGCTACTATCGCGCAAGGCCTGTGCCTTCATAATTCGCTCCATGTTGGCTGTCCAACCGCATATTCATCAATTACATCAACCAAAAAGAGTACCTCATAGCCCTTTTTCTTCAGACACTCAAGGAAAGGAGAATTTTCCACAGCCTTCTTACTTTCACCAGTGATGTAATAGATGTCACTCTGCCCATCCTTCATACGTGTAACATAGTCTTTAATACTAGTCATATCGTCACCACTTTTAGTAGAATGATAACGTAGTAGGTCGGCAAGCTTTGCCCTGTTGGAACTATCCTCATGGATTCCAAGTTTAATGTTCTTTCCAAAAGACATAAAACTTGTCAAAATCCTCCTTGTTCTCTGCAATCTCTGTAAACAGCTCGAGGCACTTCTTAACAAGATTTTTCCTTATAACCTTAAGGATCTTGTTTTGCTGCAGCATCTCACGGGAGATGTTCAGGGACAAATTTCTGAATCAACCACACCTTTGACAAAGCCAAGGTACTCGGGAATCAACTCCTCACTCACTTCCCCCAGTAACTGCTCTTGCCATCTTTGCAGCTGTTGATGTTCTCAAAGCCTCTTTTTGAAGCTCTTCTTTTAAGCTCTTAATACTTAGAAGATCTGCCTCATACTCTGCAAGGACAAGCTCACAAGCCTTCAGCTCTACCTCAGCTGCCCTTAGTCCTTCTTCCTTCAGCAATGTAAATGTTTCCTCTGGTGATGTAACCTTGGCATTCTCTGCATTGCTAGCATCTTTTAAAGCTTCTACCATCATCCCAGAAGAAACGTTCATAATGCCATTTTGCATGGATGCATCTTCAACCATATTATCTACTTCCTCTCTAGAAGTGATCAGTTTGCTGGTCCTTTAGTCTTTCTTGTGCCTCCATCAAGATCAAAAACTGCAACTAATCCCTCTTTCTTGTCAGCCCCATAAGAAAGTGATGCTGCTTTTGGTTCATTGATAATTTGTGCTACCTCAAGGTTCACCATAAGCATAAAAACTTCATGATTCACACCACACTTATGTACAGAGGCTTCGAGACCTGGCTCAGCCTCAGCTCGTCTTATTGAACCTCATTTACAATATGAACATATGTACATAGGCATCATAAAATGACTCAAGTCATGGCACTTAATCCCATGCATCTAGATTTATATTTAATGGCCTCACATGCATGGTTTCACACCATAGACGTGCCATGGCACGACATCCGCCCCCTCTAAACCTACACATCCTCTGGTATATGCGAAATCATCATCAAGATCCACATATATCTGGATGTCGTCTTCATCTTCTACATTACCAGGAAGATCATCCTCTTCCTCTTCAACCATATCCATGCTATCACTATCAAGCCTTTCATCTTGAGTCTCCTGCAAATCAAAAGGATCCCTGTCATGCCTTCTTTTAAACATCTTGATCCTTTTGCCTGCTACAAGATTCTTTATCTCTGTTCCATCAAGCTCACACAGGGTATACGTGGCATTTCCATGCTTGACAATGTAAGGGCCAAACCATCTTTTTGCAAACTTCCTTTGCACAGTGAACTGGTCAAGACTACTATCATACATTAGGACCCAATCACCTTCTTCAATGGTTTTTGGACGGAGTCTGTGTCTTCTATCAAATCTTTCTTTATTTTTCAACCTTGCATCTTTCAAACGAGCTTTAGCAAGCTCTACATCTTCAGGTCTTCTCTCCAACTGCCTCATTCGCAATGCAAGGAGGTCTTCCCTGTTCAATTCTTCCACCCAGGGTAATAGATTCCAAGTTGGGACTCCTTCTTCAACTGGCATTACCGGCTTCTGACCATACATTAATTCTGCAGGCATGTATTCTGTCACTGAGCTATGAGTTGTACGGTCGGCCCATAAAGCATATGGTAGCAGCCTTGGCCACTCCCACATTCTTCCTCTGCATGCCTTAGCCAAAGCTTTAATGATTGGAGGATGTCCTCGCTCCCTTTTACCATTGCCCTCAGGGTTGTAAGCACATGTTAGGGCCAATCTGATGCCAATTCTAGAAAAGAATTCCCTTGCTTCTTCAGCATCTAGCTCACCCCTGTCAGCTGTTATTTTTCCAACACAACCATACCGACAAATCACATCTTCCAAGAGAAATTTGCATACTGTTTCCGTGCTCTTTGTTCTAAGAGCACGCTCTTCTACCTGATTTGTCAGGTCTTCTCTTGCAAGTACTACGTACCGCATCTGCCAGATTCCCAAGGGCATTGTAACTAGATCCACTACCCATTTGTAGTGCATGGCAGGTGGGTAGGTTGGTTTCAGGCCATCACGATGTCGCACATTCGAGTACATTTGACATACCATGCATGTTTCCACATATTGGGATACATCCTTGTACATTCCTTTCCACCAATATCTTTCCTATATTTTGGTAAAGGTGTGTTGAGAGGTAGCAATTGTGTTTGTGCAATGCTACATTGATATGGGTAATGGATGATGGGTGAGTTGTGGAACACCTCGATTAAGAGGGGGTGTTGAGAGATGTAATCGTGGTGTTGTGTGTATGTGGGAAAGCACCCTAGAGGTGCAAGATATTGTGGTGAGATAGGAATGCCACATGTAATATTGCATGGTGTGTGGAGAGTTGACCAAAAGAGTGGAAAAGGAGTTGCCACATGGATGATGATGTGTAAAGTGGGATAAGGCTAGAGAGTCTATATCATTGTATGGTTCATTGTGATATGCAATACAAGGGAATAGTGTTGAGTGTGCAATCTCTCTCTCTCATGGAGTTTTTAGTGTGGTTTAATCCACCTTAATCTTATGCTTAATCTATGTCCTTCACCATGATCAATCCCATTTCTAGATTGTTAACATGGTATCAGAGCCAAATGGGCTCTTGGTCATGGTGTTTATTATGTATATTAGCTTGGTTTATGAGTTTCTTTGATTAAGCATTATTTTTCAACTTATTATGAAAAAAAATTTGTGAGGATTTAAGAGGAGATTTGCAACAAGGAGGTTGCATAGAAGCTGCCCAAGAGAGTTGCAAATGGAGTTTTGCAACACGAAGAGCTTGCTCATCATCAAGGAAGCTGAAAATGGAGATTTCAGCATTATGAAGGCTATGGAGTCTTCATCATCATCAAGGAGAAGCTACCAAGAGAAGATATGCTGCTGATTATGCCTCAAGAAGGTTGGTTTTGTAAAGTTTTGCCTCAAAGTTTTGTGTTTGAGCATGGAAAAATGCTCAATGTATAAGGGTTGCTTCTTTGCTTCCAAGCAAAGAGTGGAGGAGGTGCATGCTTGTCAAGATGATGGAAAGTGAGATGGTGAACTCAATGGAGTTCACATGTGTGTGCATCAAGAAGAGGATGCACTTGTGAATAGTTGCTCAATGAAAGAGAGCAAAGAAGGGGATGGAAACCTTGGCAGTTTCCACATGGTTATGCACCTATGGTTTCATTTTAGAGACCATGTGAAGAAGCACCCTTACAGTTTGTATGCAAGGAAGTAGCATGCAAGTAGTGAAGCTTAGTCTAAAGCTTACAATGGCCATGTCAATGGCTGTTGGAACCTTGGAAAGAAAGGCTGGGCACATAGAGCTTCACCAAAACATGTAAAAGAAGCTCTTGAACATGAAGAAAAAGGAGCAGCAGCACCTTAGAGAAGATGGTGCTTTGGAAATGTAAAGATTAGCAATATGATGGCTGTAAGACGAATTGTGCAGCATTGCAGAAAGGCAACATCAATATGGCATGGTAGAGGAAGAATTCTTGTGAGCTAGTAGAGCAATGAAGTTCAAGGTCCCACACAACAGTCATGGGAGCTTAGATAAAGCAAGCAAAGGAGACAAGCATCGGCGGGGGGCTGGTCCGACGCACACCACAAAGTAGAGACGAAGGCATAACAGTGTTTTGCATAAGAGTACTAAGCAAAGCAACATAGCAGCAGTTTGAAAGACAGCAAGACCGGTAGCATTACCGAGTTGTAGAAAAAAACAAGCAGTAGGCGGTGCAAAGAAAAATGTCAGTATTGACGAGGCTGAGAGCAATAGATCATCAAGGTGTAACAGGCGATAGCACTAAAGATAGCCAGTCACACAAGTGGCATTCTGATAGCCATGTCCATTGTGCAGGGAACTCCGTCAGCATCGTTGTGGCACACAAAGCCAGAGAGAGTAGGGCACAGCATTGAAGCTACTGCAGCTACTGAAGACAGCGGAAGGAGACCACCATAGCTACTGTGCAGAAGCAGAACAGAGGCTGACGATGGAGCAGGTAAGGTATTTAGAGAGCAGCCTTGAGGCAGAGAACAAGTTGGAGCCGGAGAGGAAGGCAAGAAAGCCGACCTTGTGTGTGTCAGGGAATCTGACACACACTGTTAGGGAATCTGACGCGTGCAGCCGAATCGACTCCACAGCCTGCATTCAACGTAGAGAGGAGGAGATAGCCAAAATGATAGTTTTTTTTGTGGCTATTTAAAAAAAACCCTATGGATATTAGGGTAAGTATTGGCTTTCCAAAAGCCATGGTGTTTTTTTTAAAACCATAGCGGATGGGTGTCCTGCCCTTGCCTTGATGCATAAAAAGGATTGTATTCTCTCACATAGATTTTATGAGGGTCCATTACGTGGATTTGGTCAAAGGCATTGTATTTTTCACCCATGTATGAAAAGGGTAACTGTACCTAAGCTTGAAGCTCAAAACGAGATATGTATTCACCCATGGTATGAGGGTAACCATGCCCGAGCTCACCGAGAAGCTCAAAATGGTTGTTGTGATGTGTGCAAGAGCGATGCACGTGTGAGGTGCATGCGCATGGGTTGGTTCCCACCCGAACTTCCATGTTCAAATCGGACTTAGTGATTCCGCTGTGAGCGAGTTGGCTCAAAATGGACTAGGTGTCTAAGATGATAGACACGGGCACACATGCTTGGTTGATGGACACTCCAATGTATCATTGAGGGGGAGTGTTGATAGGTAGCGATTGTGTTTGTGCAATGCTACATTGATATGGGTGATGGATGATGGGTGAGTTGTGGAACACCTCGATTAAGAGGGGGTGTTGAGAGATGTAATCGCGGTGTTGTGTGTATGTGGGAAAGCACCCTAGAGGTGCAAGATATTGTGGTGAGAAAGGAATGCCACATGTAATATTGCATGGTGTGTGAGAGTTGACCAAAAGAGTGGAAAAGGAGTTGCCACATGGATGATGATGTGTAAAGTGGGATAAGGCTAGAGAGTCTATATCATTGTATGGTTCATTGTGATATGCAATACAAGGGAATAGTGTTGAGTGTGCAATCTCTCTCTCTCTCATGGAGTTTTTAGTCTGGTTTAATCCACCTTAATCTTATGCTTAATCTATGTCCTTCACCATGATCAATCCCATTTCTAGATTGTTAACAAGGTGGCCCACACACTTCGATGTCCAGCCCAGAGACTCATGGAATTCTTTCATGAGCTTCCCTTGAGTCTCTTTATCACATATAACTCTCTGTGGCATAGCATTTCTCTGCTTAGGATGCTTCCACAGGTATCCATTCTTTAGAAAATACCCATATGCCTTTCTGCGGATCCTCCTGAATTCTAAGTCAGACCAATTTTCCTGCCTTGTCAAGGTACTCAAGTATTGGCCAATAAGCAACCAATCTCCTTCATACATTTCCTCAGTAAAAGACTCAAGTGCATTTGATAAGCAAGCATGGTCCCCTTTTGCATGTGCAGTAGTATAGAACTTTGTGCCTACATCATCAATGTTGTTAATCATCCCTTCTTCATCTTCATACCTGGCTCTTGATAGCATATCTGCAATTGGGTTATCCTTTCCTGCAATATGCTCAAACTCGGGATTTAGTGACTTGATATAGGCAATCCACCTGAGCATAGCAATATTTGGAGTGGTGCAGCTTGCAATCATCCCAAGGAGTGGCAAGTAGTCAATTTCCACAAGCACGGATGCCCCAATGAGATATTCTTTTTCACTTTTTAAGGCAGTGACTACTCCCCATAACTCCCTCTTGATCTGCGGATAATTTCATTGGCGAATGCTTAGTACCTTTGCTGATTATATACCTATGATCATCCTCATCATCTTGCCCTACTGCCCATCCTATCCCAGTAGGACTAGTATCAACTGTTACAATCATAGGCCTGCCACACTCATAATCTACCTTCCTTAGAGTAGGTGATGTTTGGAGCAGACATTTCAGCTTTCGCATAGCTTTAATATGTGTAGCATTCCATAAAAATCTCTGATTTTTCCTCAAAAGTTGGTAGAGAGGATCTGCTACATGTGCATAATGTGGGATCCATATAACATTAAAGACACATGCACCAAGAAATCTCCTCACCTCTGTAACATTAATGCATATCTCTTTCATTCTTTGTATTGCATCTATCTTGGCTGGACAAGGTCGGCGTCCATTAGTATTACAAAGATGCCCCACGATTAGTACTTCACCAACTCCAAACACTGATTTCATTCCAGAGAAAGTAAGATTCACCTCTTCAAGCCTGGATAGGATTTTGTCACAATCTTTTATATGATTTGCCACAAATTTGCGGCACCCCCTCAAATCCAAATCCCCATCTTTATCTTTCTCATCACAGCCTTTTATGGGCACATCATCCAAAAAAGGCATAGTTATTTGTGTAATGAAGTCTTGCAAGACTTTATTCATACCATTCATCATATGTGCCATTGAGTTGGTGGCTCCCTATGGTAAGGTGCACATCCTTACCAAACCCAAAGGAGTTTTCATTGTGGTCAAGTCCCTGCTTTGTATATCCAGCTGGAACTGATCATATCCCGAATACAGATCACCCATAGAGTATATAGCTTTCCCTGCAAATGCTTCTGCAAACTCATCCACAATCGGACCTGCTCCCACATTTCTGATTGTGACCTTGTTTACAGGTTGCATGTCTTGAATGAAGCGCAATGCTCCATTTTTCTTTGGCACGGTAAACCATCTGTTGGAGTATGGAGCGCATGATGGCTCCAAAATTCCCATCCTGATGTTTTCTTTTAGTAATTCCATCAGCTTTGGCAAGAGAATTTTTGGTACTGGAATCGGCCCCGCAGGTTCCAGGGCACATGTGGAACAGTGAAGATCACCATTGGCACTATTACGCTTGGATCAACACAGCCTATCTCATGCGACTGAAAAGCAAAGGCCTTCCCATGTTTTACAAGCATCTCCTCAAAGCATTCCTTTTCAACTGGTAACAGGAAATCCTTGTCACCGATCTTCAGCTCTTTTAGGGTTTCCTGTGTAAACTTATGCCCAATTTTCTTCGGATCTCTGAGATTCAGTTGCATAGAGGCTTCATCTATCTTCTCCTTGCTTTCTAGTGGTAGGGGCAAGGCAACTGGTTTCACCTTCTTTGCAACCGTTTTATACTTTGTATCAACACGAGCATCTATCTCACAATACTTGTTTTTACATTCCATTCCCTCAAATTCCCGGATTATATCATACATCCCCACAGATGACACTTTTACCATCTCATTCCCACCCTGTAAGCATGAGCTTTCCATGGCAAAAAGCTCACCCATAGTATCCACAAATGACACCTTGTCAAGCACACCTAAAATAAACTCATTTTTCTCCAAAAGACCACACTGCTCAAGACTTTTTTGTACATTTTGTACATATCGATGCATACTACGCTTCAAATCCTTGGTTTTTACAAAGACTATTGACCCATAGCTAGAGAATCTCTGAAAGTTTGCTGAAAAGTTATTTACATTGATTGAGTCCTGCGAGAACTCATTGCCCCTTGTACCATTGCAATCCCGCTTTACAATGGCACCTGGCCAAAATCCCTCATCTCCTTGTAGTTCATGAATTCTCTGTTTATCTTTGGGAGTGATTGTTCTCGAAGAGACTCGCGGTTCCTTTCATGGTTGATGCAAATTGTCAAGAACTGAACAGCTTTCTTGCCATCTTTGCTCCTTATTCTTGCATACGCCGAGCCATCGTCCAAGACTTTTGTCTCCATCCTCACAGCAGCTGTAATATAGGGTTGCCCAAGGATGAGGGGATATGATGACATCTCCTGGACGAAGAAGTTCTGATCATCTTTCACATCCCCTATAGTTATCCTTACATTTGGATAGGCTGCATAGAGCTCTCCAGATGAGTTGTTAGCCACCTTAATCATCCACCCGTGATCTACATCCATTGGCCACTTACATTTGTTGTAGAGGTTTTTAGCCATAAGATTTATTTCAGACCCATGGTCGATTAGAGCGACATACGGCTCTTCCAAGTCTCCTATCTTGACAAGGGTCTCAGTAGTGGCCCTTGCCCAATGGTTCCTGGAGTAATGACTTTTTGCAAGAACTTCTTTTTCATCACCCTCATCCACAAAGCGCACTTGTCGTGCTCCTCCAGTAGAGTGACTCCATTCCACCACATTCTCTCTCTCTTCCTTTTGCTATACCTGTACTCCATGAGTCTTGGAAGTGCTTGTCTCCCCCTATGATGGAATAGATTCAATTATGGACTACCTTTTCCTTCGTATAATATCAATTATCTCATCATGGAATTCTTTCTTTGCAATCCCCAAGACTTCCCCTAATGTAAATTCCACCCTACTATTTAGAATCCTTTCTTCTAGCACCTTTTTGAGATCCGTTGTGGCTTTAATATCAGATTGGAGCTTGTAGAGCGGACTTTTCCCTTTACCCTTCTCCTTCTCATGCTTCATCTTTGCTGGCGCTTCTTCCATTGATACTTCCTGTGGAGGCTGGTTATGTGGTGGAGGCACATGTGATGGCCCAGGGTCCTTCTTTCCACTACCATGAGTGACCCTTTTTGATGACCCTCCTTCCTCATTTTCCCTCTTATGCTTTTCCTCTACCTGTGCCTCATTATTCTGGCATTTTGCAATGTAGGCATGAACAGATAAAGAATCCACAGGCTCTTCCCATCCAGTCTCAAGACGTATACAGTCTCCTTCCTCATGCAAAGCCTTCTTAGACACCTTCTTTGCGCAATTACCTCCATTGTTGATGGGCAAAAATCTTCACTCTCATAGTCTTCATCCTTCTCAGATTCCTACTTTGATAGTCTAGATTTTAACCCATAGGTTGCTGCCTCAACCATAGAGATGGCATGGCTAGCAGCCATATCCTCAACCAGCTTTTTCATCCCTCCTTTCCCAAAGTTTGTGCGCTTAACGGAAGACCAGTCTCTGTAAGGTGGATTTTTCCATCTTTGAAAAATACAAGTTGGTTTTTGAGAGCTTCCTTATAGCTGGCACAGTCTTTCTTCGCATGTTCTGGGTCATCACACTGTATACATCTGAATGTAAACCCTTCTTTGGTTTGAGGCTTTTGCATAGAAGCCTGCCCTAATGGTAGCCCTTTTTCCTCAATCTTGGACATCTTTAGTTTTAGGTCTCGCATACCCTTAATAAGCTCATCCATCGGCCCTTCTACCTTTGGGATTGCAGCAGCAGGTTTTGGTAGGTTCTCAAGGGTAACAGTTATAGGAGTTACCGAGCTCATCACCATTTTATCCCTCCTTCGCTGCCGCTTTGCTAGCATGGTGACTGCATCCTCGACATCATTCCAATCATTCTTTAACCCCTGCTCTGTATCCTTATCCTCAAGAAGAATTTCCAGTTTTTCTTGGAGAACTTTTCCAGCTGCTTGTAAGAAGAGCTCTGTTTTTTCCCTGTCTAAGGTTGTGCGCTCTATCCTTGACAGCTGGGCATAGCGCTTTTCAAACTCTCTTAGCAACTCTATGGTAGAAATTCCAATTTTGGGTTTTGTAACCCACTCCAAGAAAGTTCGCTTGGTCACCCGCTCAGAATCCTCCACGAAATAATCATCCTTCAAAGCAAGCTTGAACTCCTCCCAATTTCTGCTTGCCTGTAATCCTCTTATGCACTCTCTTATTTCAGGAACACATACCAGCTCAAAGCTTCGAACCATATCCTCCTCAGTCACCCTGTTTAGCTCCATTTCCTTTGTGTAATTGCGCAGGTACTTTGTAATGTCTTTACCATCAAATTGATCCACCTTCTTCACGATTGACTGCAGTGCTTTAGTCGTGGAAATTTGCCCCCTCTCAGCCGCTTGCTGCTGTTGCATATACATAATAAACATCTGAAACATTTGCATAACCCTGGGTTCAAAATGAACCCCCTGTCCCTCAGGATTCTCAGCCATAGCTTGCACTGTGTATTTCACCACTAACTCTCACCCCAGCAGTTTCACGTCGGGTTCACCAAAGCTGTCGTGACGTGGGCGGTATTGCTGGGCAAGTGTGAGACTTCTGGCTATGAGAGTCGTTTCAAATCCCAGCAAGGAAATAGAATATATATCTCTTCAAGGGGCATAAGACATCTCCATTTTGGATAACATGTACATGTACCAATTCACTTCAAAACATCCCCGAATTCAACTTGATGATTGCACATAAGTTATGTGTCAAGAGCATGACCAGTTCCAAGCATAGATCTCTTGACCCTTTATCCAAGTGCCTCATACATAACACATGTAGGCACAACACAATCTTCAAAAGATTTCCACATACATGTGACCATTCACATCACATATTTCATATATTGCCAACATCACCATTTCAAGATGACTCTTGATCTCATGAAAACCTGCTTTCAGATTCCAACAACTCACAAAAGCAAAAATAACATATGGCATATATACATCATCATGTAATTTCCAAAGCTTCATGTTCACAAAAATAAAATCCAATCAAGCATTCTCTTACAAGGTTCCAGAATCAAAACCACCTTGAACTTTGGAACATTCAAACTCCAAAACTCTCAAATTCAAGAAAAACTCTCCAATCTCTAAGGCCATAAGCATTAAGGCTTTTACCAAGAGTTTTTATTTTTGAGGTAATTAAAGCCTTAAAACTAAAACCTTTACCACTCTAAGGAATTACGATTTTTGAAATCGAATTCATAAAAAGCTTATCTCTGTTTCATTAAAAAACGAATTTCATGTCATCTCCATGAGCTTCTACGTCGAATTCTCTCCTTGCATAAAATCGGGCAGCAGTTCACTTCATATTTGAAAAATTTTGGAATGCATATCACTAAATAAAGCTTCTATTACTCTCCAATTCTAACCCCTACAAGGCTCGAATAGAAGCTATAATTCTAAAGCAAGATAATATGCAAAAAGCGAGCTCTGGTTCTCTCTCCTCCCTTTTCTACACACTTCTCCCCCTTCATCTCTGCGCCGTCTGGTTATTTCTGATTTTTTCCGCAAGGAATTCGGGCAGAATTCCCTTTTGCAGCCAAAAACTCGCGTTTCCCAAAATGAAAATACGCTACGCCCCCTTTTTTGCTTAAAATTCAAATATTCCTTTTTTTTAAATGCCTTCCTATTTTTGCCATGCAAGATGCCACCTTCCTGACCTGCGGGCTATACTGCAAACCAGCTACCTCTTAAGAGGTTCAATTAGTCCACTTCCTCCATCTTACTACCCTCTGCATCAGCATCGTCTTCAAGAGGCGGCATGTCTACATCAAAATCTGCCGAGGCAGAAGCATCATCATCTATACTCAAGCCCAGCTTTAACATCCTGTGAATCCTTCCTCCAAAGGTGTTGGGGTCCTCAGGGCTGAACCCAGAGGTAAGAAGCGCAATTTCATGCAGTAGTAGGACCAAATCTTTCACAGACTTATCATTCTTATCAGCTTCAGACTTCTTTCTAAGCTCTTCCATTATTGAATTATCAGGATTGATCTCCACATTGTCTTCTTGCTGGACATATAGCCGGACATGCTACTATTGCGCAAGGCCTGCGCCTTCATAATTCGCTCCATGTTGGCTGTCCAGTCACATATTCATCAATTGCATCAACCAAAAAGAGTACCTCATAGCCCTTTTTCTTCAGACGCTCAAGGAAAGGAGAATTTTCCAGAGCCTTCTTACTTTCGCCAGTGATGTAATAGATGTCACTCTGCCCATCCTTCATACATGTAACATAGTTCTTTAAAACTAGTCATATCGTCACCACTTTTAGTAGAATGATAACGTAGTAGGTCGCCAAGCTTTGCCCTGTTGGAACTATCCTCATGGATTCCAAGTTTAATGTTCTTTCCAAAAGACTCATAAAACTTGTCAAAATCCTCCTTGTTCTCTGCAATCTCTGTAAACAGCTCGAGGCACTTCTTAACAAGATTTTTCCTTATAACCTTCAGGATCTTGTTTTGCTGCAGCATCTCACGGGAGATGTTCAGGGGCAAATCTTCTGAATCAACCACACCTTTGACAAAGCCAAGGTACTCGGGAATCAACTCCTCACTCGCTTCCCCCAGTAACTGCTCTTGCTATCTTTGCAGCTGTTGATGTTCTCAAAGCCTCTTTTTGAACTCTTCTTTTAAGCTCTTAATACTTAGAAGATCTGCCTCATACTGTGCAAGGACGAGCTCACAAGCCTTCAGCTCTGCCTCAACTGCCCTTAGTCCTTCTTCCTTCAGCAATGTAAATGTTTCCTCTGGTGATGTAACCTTGGCATTCTCTGCATTGCTAGCATCTTTTAAATCTTCTACCATCCCAGAAGAAACGTTCATAATGCCATTTTGCATGGATGCATCTTCAATCATATTATCTACTCCCTCTCTAGAAGTGATCAGTTATGGTCCTTCAGTCTTTCTTGTGCCTCCATCAAGATCAAAAACTACAACTAATCCCTCTTTCTTGTCAGCCCCATAAGAAAGTGATGCTGCTTTTGGTTCATTGATAATTCGTGCTACCTCAAGGTTCACCATAAGCATAAAAACTTCATGATTCACACCACACTTATGTACAGAGGCTTCGAGACCTGGCTCAGCCTCAGCTCGTCTTATTGAACCTCAATATGAACATATGTACATAGGCATCATAAAATGACTCAAGTCATGGCACTTAATCCCATGCATCTAGATTTATATTTAATGGCCTCACATGCATGGTTTCACACCATAGACGTGCCATGGCATGACAGCGCGAGAGGCTGATGCCGCTTCTGCCACCAGCACCGTTGAAGGGGGCGGGGGTCTTAGAGCTGGTATCAGCGACTTTGTTGAAAGCTAATAAGGAAAAATGAATTCTTATCAGAAATTTATAATAAAAACTCAGAAAGAGTATTGTATTTTCATTCCTTAAGCTTCATTAATTAAGATTTTAATCAACAAGAATTTGGTTTTATAGATGGAAGTTCCACACTTATCCGGTATTCCCGATCTCACCCAATCACAAGATTGACTGCTTTCGCCTTCGAGGATCTCATCTCTTCTACTACAACTTGAACAAGCCAAGCCATTTCAAGGATTTATATTTCCCATACCTACTAGTAGAGAGACGGCAGCAGAAGTGGTTTGCAGGGCAGCAGTATGTCCACACCTCTTGTGACCAGCGTGTGATGCTAAGGGAAAATATCTCGTTGGCCATGATTCTGATGAGGCTAAAAGTGATTCATGGTGTTATTTCATATCACCCTACTCTTCGAGATTTCAGACTTTCCTGCCATATGCCATATCTACACACTTCTTAGCCCTTTATTCCTCCAAAAAGGAGAAGATAGTAGCTCCCTTGGCAGTGAGGGAAAATTTGTATCAGGGCATGTCTGTAGCCCAGTATCGCCGTCTTATGCATTTCTCAAGGAGATTTTGACTTTCTGGAGCCGAGATGCTCTATGTACATATTGCAACCTTTATATAAATAAAGAAATGTTTTGTGGAAAAATTCTGTGTTGTATAAGTGATTGTTTAGTATATGAAGAATTGATGAAGCAAAATCTACTACTCTCTCGAACATATGTCATAGATCTCCAATAACATAGTTTATCTTGTTTAAGGAATTATTTTCCAAACCTCTTAAGTCTTAGGATCTCGTTGATGACGAAATCAAAATAAAAATTTAATAATGTATCATTTTTGGCAGAATCATGAGGCGAGTGATGACCATGGCCGCGTCAACTAGATCCTCTCACTGAGATGAGGAAGAGCTTGACCTCGACGTTTGCAAGGCTCTTCACAGAACTCAGCTAGGACCCTTCAAAGGTGAAGGGGAGAACTTGGGCGAGGCTGTGGTGGTGGAGAAGTGGGTTGTTGAAGCCATGGAGGAATATTTTGATGTCACCGGATACAACGAGAGGAGAAAAATGGCTCTCGCTAGGCTGAAGATTGTGGAAACAGCCAGGGTGGCATGGAGAAATCATTGTGATACTAACCATCTAGATAGGAATACCCAGTCTTAGAATGATCTCAAAGCCTATCTAAGGAAGAGATTTTGTCCCCTCAGATTTTTAGAAAGAAACCAAGATGAATGAATTCTTAGAGCTAAACCAGGGGAGAAAAAACTATTGGAGAATATCACCAGGCATTTGCTCTTTTCCTCAAGTAACCACCGCTAGACGAAGAGCAACTTATGGCCAAGTTTGAACCTTTAGACACCTTGATCAAGAATGCCAAGCCAGTTTCCATGGCTAAAGCTATAAGAATGGTGAAGGACTTTGCCAAAGCCAATTCCCTCATCCTTCAAGAGATTCCAGACACCCGAGAAGTTCTTCCAACCTTTCGCCTCGAAAGAGACATTAAGGTCCCAACCAGAATCTAGAATCACAAAATTTCAGGAATGAAGAAAGACCTTTTCCTTGAAGCTCTTTCTCAGGAACTCTGGCTCTTTCCAAAGTGCGGAGGGAAGAGCTTCGAAGTGAGAACAGGTGCTTTGAATATCAGGGGTTTGGGCACCAGCTCAAGGATTGCCCATCTCCTTCTATGGGCCAAGGAATCCAGGGTCCCACAATTCAAAGACAGACTCCTTCGTATTAGTCCAATCAGGGTCCCCCACGCCAAAATCAAGGCAACCCCAGAAGAGTGCCACCTTTCCACTTTTCTCATTTAAATGATTGAATTCCAAATATGGTGAAAATTTCTCTTTCATCATTTAAATTTATTTATGCATAAGAATAAATTTAACTAAAATTCTTCTTTAATTTTAAATAAAATATCCATTAGTTTAATATTCTAATTTTTCTCTTTCTCCATTGGAATACCTGGATCTCAATTATCATGGGAATTCCTCTTTTATCATAAAAATAAAATTACTAAAAATTTCTCTTTTTCTCTAATTAACTAGTTATGCATAAATATTAAAAATTAATTTTCCATGAATATGATGAGAACTATTCATTTAACCTACGATGACTAATCCTAGAATATGGCAGGAAGTCCTCTTTTCACATTATGCATTAAAATGATTTATTTGTTAATTTTTAAAAATTTTACCATAGCTCCATTGTTGCTATTACTGATAATTTTAATAATTTTGAAAAGCATAAGGTTTAGTAATACAATATGATAGAATAACTATCATTTGGAACAATATCCAATTTATAGACTTGATTCCTAAGTTTATCATAATTTAAGTAACATAAAATCATTAAAAATCCACCTCTTCAGCCTCTAACTTGATTAGCATAGAGTTTACTTTTAGAATTAAGAATTGCTCCATGAGAAGCATCATTTGAATATAGAATTGGTCATAGGAATGACCATTCTTTGGGGGAGAGAGAGATATACATAAAAAACATCCTAAATTAAGCATAAATGTAAACTTTATATGATTAATCATTAAAATTCATTAGAGAGCTTCATTTACATTGAAAAACCATTCAATTGAATACTTCTCAAGATTGAGAGGGGTTGAGAAGTGAAAAACATTTAGAAGATTAAGAAAAAACCATAAAGTCACCCCTTACCTCTTGTTTTGCTTGATTCTCTATTCTTAGGAGAGGCCCCCAACCAATGAAATGGTTAGTATGTCAAGGAAAGCTCCAAGGAAGGTTGAAGAGAGAGAGAAACTCCAATCTTTCCAAATTGTAGAGGATTTTTAGGGGATAACAGAAAATATGCTTATTCTAATGTAATATTGGCATGGTCTAGTTCACAGATGAGAATACAAAAGAATGAGGGTTTATTTATAGGTGAGGGAGGCCACTAACTGAGTCCAACTAAGTTCTAGAATTTTCCAGCTTCAGTTTGGCTGAAGGGACAAGATTTGGACAAGTTTGGCTCCCTTTTTGATTTGGTTTGATCAAGGAGAGAGGAGAGATAAAAATATCTTAATATTTTTTAGTTTAAAACTCCTTCACATGTGTGAAATAGGTGCCTCCTTGAAGGCTCCCCCTTTCCTTTACCAAGGTGTCAAAATTATATGATTACTCCAAAATATCTCTTTTTTTTAGTAATATTTTATAATTTTTAACTAATAAACCTTGTACTCAGCAACTCTTCATCTTATGTGGGCATTTACTCATTTTTGGGTATTTTCTTTTATTCATTGGATTTATCTCATCCCAACACTTGGATTAATCTTATTGGTCGATATCGGAACCTTAATTGGACCAAAATCCAAAAATTTTAAAAAATCTTGACCCTTAGGAAATAAGGTCTTTTAGATCATTTTTAATTAATTCCAACTGCACCTTGGAAAATTTATTTTGATTTTTTGTTTCAAGGAAACATATTTTTTATATTTGTAGAATTTATATATCCAAAAAATATCTCAATATTGAATTACCTCTTTCTAGAAATTTTTATCTCACTAGGCAAAAAAAAGGAAAAATAATACTTTCTTGTATTCAAAAACAGGGTATTGAGGTAAAGGTTTATTTATTATTCAGGCTTAGGAGGAATCTTACATCCTCTCCCACTTGAAAAACACGAGATGTCCTCATCTCGCAATCCTCATCTCGCAAAGTGGGGGTAATCTCTCGCCAACTCTTCTTCTTTCTTCGCAGGTGGCATCTTCTAGAGGGAAGAACTTCCACTTTACTAAAAATTCTCTGAGGACTCTGCTTCTGAGAATCTTCTCCCGAACATCAAGGACTTCTTCAAGTTGTTGGAGTACCATCTAGCCTTGAGTTGGAGAGATCAATTGTTCATCATCAACACGTGACTCGGGCTAGGTACATATTTCTTAAGTAAACTGACATGGAATACATTATGTACCTTGAGATGGGGAGGTAGGAGAAGTTTATAAGCTAGATCACCTACTTTCTTTATAATAGCATACGGTACACAGTATCTGGGAGAGAGCTTCTTCTACTTCCCTAAAGATAGAGAACTTCTTTTTGGTCGTACTCGAATGAAGACCATATCTAATTCTTCAAAATCTCTCTCTAATCTCTTTTTATCTGCATAATGCTTTTGCCTATCTTGGGCTGTCTTAATATCTTTACGGATTGATTGCATTTGCTGGTCCATTATGTCATGACTCATCAAGCATTTGTCTGGACATTTCGACTCTAATTGATGGGCCGGACCAAGTCAATGGTGTAAGGCAATCTTGTCCATACAGAGCTTTAAAAGGGCTCATCCCAATGCTTTGATGATAAGAAGCATTGTAAGTAAATTCAACCAGATGCAAATGTCTTAACCACTTCTTGGGTTCTCTACTGCAGCATGACCGAAGGATATGTTCTATTACCTGGTTCACTCTTTCAGTCTGGCCATCTGTTTCAGGGTGATAGGTTGTGCTGAGATCCAAGAAAGTTCCTACTGCTTCAAAGAATGCAGTCCAGAATTTTGATGTGATTTTGGGATCTCTGTCACTTACTATCCTCCTGGGTAAGCCATGCAATCTAAAGATTTCTTTAAGGAAAACTCTGGCAATATCCACTGCAGTGTATGTTTCTTTCACTAGAATCAGATGGAAAACTTTGGTTAGTCTGTCAAACTACCACAAAAATGGAGTTGTAACCTGATTGCACTGAAGGTAATCCAGTGACAAAGCCCATACTGATACATTCCCACTTCATTTGAGGAACGTCTAGAGGCTGAAGTTTCCCTGGCATCTTGACTCTCTCTGCCTTGACTCTTTGACACATTAAGCATTTTTGCACATGATCAAGTACATCCTCTTTGAGTCCTGAGCGAGAAGAAGCTTTTCTTCATAGACATATAGGTTTTTATAAACCCTAGATGTCCAGCTATAAGGCTATCATGGGCTTCTCTCAGAATTCTTCCCTTTATTCCCTCATCATTGGGAATACATAGCCGATTATTATAATACATGCATCCTTCATCCAATTTGTACCCAAGAACTTGACTCATTTCCTAAGGAGTCTTGCTTTCTTGCATCAGAAGGGTAGTAGCAATAGGGGCAAAGAATTTGTCCTGCATGATTTTCTCCTTTGCTTCACTGATCAATGGATTTGACACCACTGTGATTGCAAGCAAGGAGGCTTTTCTCCTGAGCACATCTGCAACCACATTTTCTTTCCCCAATCAATACTTAATTTCAAAATTGAATTCCTGCAGGGTCTGCATCCATCTCCTTTGATGCATGTTGAGATCCCTTTAGGTGAAGATCCACTTCAGACTTTGATGATCTGTCAATGAAGGTGAACCTTTGTCGCAAAAGATAATATCTCCATAACTTCAAAGCATAAACTACTGAGAGTAACTCCAAGTCATGGACGGCATGATTTCTCTCATGTGTTCTGAGTTTTCTGGATTCATAGGCCACTGCATGACCATCCTACATAAGAGCACCGCCTAAGGCTATCTTCAGCTTGTCAAAGGCATTGCAATCCACTAAAAAAGTGTACTCTTCTTGAGAAGGTTAGTTAAAGGGGATGCTATCTGAGCACACCTAGATATAAAGATCCTATACCATCCGGTTAATCCTAGAAATCCTCTGACTTCCTTTGTCATCTTGGGTTCTGGCCATTCTACGACTGCTTGGATCTTTGCGGGGTTAGGAGAAATCCCATCTTTTGACACTATGAATCCCAAGTATTCCACCTAGTCAACAGAGAAAGAACACTTGCTCTTCTTTGCAAAGAGTTGTTGTTTCCTTAGGATTTCCAGGACCTTGTGTACATGATCTTCATGATCTGTAGTATTCTTTGAGTATACCAAGATATCGTCAAAGAAGACAAGAACAAAATCATCCAAGTATTCTTTGAGAATATCCTACATAAGAAGATTACATGTCACCAAGGCATTAGTCAATCCAAATGGCATGACTATGAACTCATAATGCCCATAGCGAGTATTGAATGATGTCCTACTCCTTGATTCTGATCTGGTAGTACGTGGATTTGAGATCTATCTTTGTGAACATTTGGGTCCCACTTAATCAATCCAGAAGTTTATCAATCCTAGGAATAGGATACTTATTCTTAATTGTTAATTGATTCAATCCTCTGTAGTCAATACAGAGTCTTAACGTTCCATCTTTCTTTTTTTGAAAGAGAACGGGTGCACCCCTAGGTGAGACACTGGTGGGTCTGACGAATCCCTGCTCTAACAGTTGTCTTAACTGCTCCTTAAGTTCTATGGCTTTAGGGGTTGGCATTTTGTATGCACGTTGGGCCACTGGCCGAGCTCCAGGGTTTAATTCGATCTCATGATCTACTTCACGACACTGAGGCATCTCAGTCAACTCTTCAGGGAACACATCTATATACTCACTTAACCACTTTGGTTCTTTAGCCTTGCATTTTATGTCTATTGGATTCATCTTAACAACATAAACAACTTGCCTCTTTCTAAGCCCTTTTAATAATTTAGAATCCTTGACTAATTGTGCAGCACTGGGGATCCGAAAATTCCAGTTCCTTGAACTTTATTCCCGTGAAGGTCAAGGAAAGAGATGGTTCCTTTGTGACAATGAATGTCAACCTGATTATTTTAGAGCCAATCCATTCCAAGGATTCCATCATAGACTCCTAAGGGTGCGACTCTAAACTGGCACTCTGTTACGTTCCCATCTAGGTTAAATTGAATAAGGTCTGTCTCAAGGTGTGTGAAAAGAATCTTTCCACTAGGGCCAATTCCACTTGCATAGGTTTCCCTGATTTTTGATTTAAGACTAATTTACGTAGACATCCTGGGGAAATAAAAGAATGAGTACTGCCTGAATCAATCAAAAGCTTGAATTTCTTACCCTGGTACTCTGCTAGAGTCTGGAGGACTTAAAATTGATGGGGTTATTCCCCTGATGCTCTATCACAGCAGCATAGATCTTACCTTTTTCTTCCTCCACTTCATCAGCTATAGTGACAGCTCTAGTGTTGAGATATCGAGCTCATCTAGTGAGGCGGTGGACATTGATGACCCGCCTGGGAGATAGGTCCCACACTTACACCACACTGGCATGGTTGGTGAGATCATGGGTGATATGCGGCCAGTGGGATGATAGGCTGTGTGACAGTCATTCTAGAGACTGGCATAGTTATAGCACCAGCTCATTTAGTTGGGTTCACACTATAGAGAACCCTAGTATGTATTTGGTTGAGTACCTTTTCATATGTGTGTACTCTTATCTTTGTATATGGTGTGTTGAGTGTTGAGTGAAGAAGAAGAAGATTTTCAGCCTCTCACCTTGTGTGTTCTCTATTAGGGTTTTGTGAGTGTGTGTGTACTTGCAAGAGCTCAATCTCTCGTCTCCCCTGTATCTTTTCATGGTATCAAAGCCTGGTTCATGCTAATGGCTGAGCTGCAAGCAAGAGAACCACAGGAAGTGGTACGAGGGTAAGAGCTCCAACTACTCTTCCCTATTTGTGTTAGCGACTAGGGTAAGAGCTCCAACTACTCTTCCCTATTTGTGTTGGCGACTACACCCTTGTCGGGAGCTCTACGAGAGGCACCAGCAAACAATCTCTGATTGAGGAGCTTTCTTCGCAGGAGTAAAGCCATACGGCAACTATACTGTCCTATCGGACACTATAGTTGTTTGGACCGAAAACGCGTTTCGGGCGCGTCATGGCCTCCGTTTTTCAGAAAGCAGGCGATTCTGGCAAGATGTCAAATGATGGCATAAACCAGATTGTTGCTGAGAAGCTTGATAAGAACAACTTCCATGCTTGGAGGTTCAGGTTGACGAATTTCTTAATGGGAAAGGGTTACTCGGACTATATAGAATGTGAGCATGAAGAGGCACCGGAGATACCGGAGATCAATCTGACTGCTGCAGATGTGAAAGAGTTCAAGGATTGGAACCAAGGAGCCAGAAAAGTTATGTATTGGCTCTCCATCATCTCAGTATACAGGACACCATGATTGGGCACATTCAGGATGCCAAGTCTCCCAAGGAGGCATGGGACACTCAGAACACATGAGGTAGTTATACTGATGCCAGTGGGTTTGCCTTAGGCAGTGCTCTTATGTAGGAAGGTCATGCAGGGCCTATGAATCTAGAAAACTCAAAACATATGAGAGAAATTGTGTTGTCCATGACTTGGAGTTACTCTCAATAGTGTATGCTCTAAAGTTGTGGAGACATTATCTTTTGGGACAAAGGTTCACCTTGATGACAGATCATCAAAGTCTAAAGTGGATCTTCACCCAAAGGGATCTCAACATGCGTCAAAGGAGATGTATGTAGAACCTACAGGAATTCGATTTTGAAATTAAGTATCAACTAGGGAAAGAAAATGTGGTGGTAGAGGCGCTCAGCAGAAAAACCTCCTTGCTTGCAATATAATGGTGTCAAATCCATTGATCACTGAAGCAAAGGAGAAAATCATGTAGGACAAATTCTTTGCCCCTATTGCTACCCTTCTGATGCAAGAAAGCAAGACTCCTCACGAAATGAGTCGAGTTCTTGGGTATGAAACAAATACCAAGGCACGTAAGATACAATTGAAGAATGAACTTCATACTGTGGAGAAAAAGAGTATGTCTGTGAATGACTATGCATTGAAGATAAAGGGTATTGTGGAATCCCTTGCATCTATTGGTGTGTCAGTAGATGATGAGGATAAGGTGGAAGTCTGTCTATGTGGTCTTGGGCCACAATACAAGGCATTTAAAACGTTTATTCAGACTCGGAAAAACATTTCTAATTTTACAGACTTGGTGTCTATGTTGATTATAGAAGAGAAGAGCATGGGTGAAGACCAACAGTCTTCACAAAACAAAAATAGTTCAGAGCAACAGGCCTTCTACACAAGTTCAAGAAGAGGACGAGGTAGAGGAGGCCGTGGACGTGGTCAAGGAGGTGGCCGGACAGGTAATTAGAATTATGGCCAGCAGTAGCAACAACAACAGTCCCAGAATTCACAACAACAACAACAACAACACGCAGGTGGAAGAGGCCAATTGAGAGGAGGTAGGGGGAGTCAAAGAGGTCATGGAAATTGGCAAAGGCAGTATAATGATACACATGGATGCTTTTATTGTGGGGTAAGCCTGGACATGTGCAGGCAGATTGTTATAAGAAGCAAGCTGACATGCAAAATGGGAAATTGCAGCAAAACAACTATGCATCCTCGAGCAGAAACAATGTGAGGATAATAAAAGGTTGTTTGTTATGCAGCATGTCGTTAATGCCATGTCTAAAAATGTTGAGGCAGCACATAAAGATGATGTATGGTACGTTGATTCAGGTGCTTTGAACCACATGACAAGTCATGGAGAGTGGAAGGTATGCAGAGAATATGTGAAGCATGCCAATTTGGAAAGCAAACAAAGCATGTATTTCCATGTAACAGATATGTGAGCAGAAATGCACTAGATGTTGTGCATTCAGATGTATGAGGTCCTACGAAGACCATGCCTATGGGAGGCTGCAGGTACTTTGTGACATTTATTGATGACCACACAAGGAAAGTGTGGGTATACTTCATGAAAGAGAAGGGTGAGGTGTTCACTCACTTTCAAAATTTCAGAGTTATGGTTGAAAAGCAAACAGGGAAATATGTAAAGTGCCTAAGGTCAGATAGAGGGGAGAGTACTTCTCCAATGAGTTCTCTGAATTTTTGAAGAAGATGTATACTTTGCTCACAGCCAAACAGTTTTTTCACAGGAAATTGTCACATAGGAACTGTCATTTTAGATGACTCCTACTCTTGTTAGACCAAGAAAATCCTCACACACACAGAGCTTTAGTTTCAAAACACACACATTCCTCTCAGATCACTACTACATTGTATCTACACCCACCAAGACACTGAATATGCAAAGTACAGGAAACATGAATAAGACAGATAGACTGACAAACCGCATCTTGCATTCAAAAATCTGCCATAGCTACACAGAAAATCCGCCTAGTATCAAGAACGTCCATAACTGAAAAGCCTTCTGCCTTTTCAAGAACCAAATGACTTTTTTAACTTCTAAGATATGAAAAGTCCCCAAAATAGACTAAGGATTCATACATATGATAAAAGTAATTCCTCCTAAGGTCTAGCCTAAACACCTAGCACCATCGGTGGCTTGAGCTGCAGGCTGACATCGGACCCACAATCCCTTGATCCGTAAACTAGATAGGCAAGAAATCTTGCAAAGATAAAACAAAATCAGCATAAATGTCATCAAAACATCCTCCTCTTTGAAATTTTGCATATCTATTGACTTTCCATTTGCAACATAATCCTCCACTGCTGATTTTGACTAATTTGCTGCACTGTCGACTGTCTATTGATCTAACTTCCTTCCTTGTCATTGAAAACATGCTTCCTCCACATTTTGAAAATCGGACCATATTCCCTTGTTAAACAGAATGAAAGAAACATGACTATCAAATTAGACAACACTTCTAGAATACTTGAAAATTCCGCATCATAACTCTGCCTTGAATCTGATCTAATCTTCCACACCCGTTGTGACATAGTCAGATTTGTAAAACTATCTGCACTTGACATCCTCCAAGTTGAATGCAATCAAAACAACCTTTGTCAAATAAATCTGAACCCAAATCTGCCAAATAGTCAATTTGATCACCAACTTTCTTCACAATGAAAACATATTTAAGATTAGATTGAACCTTTGACAGCAAAATCAGAGATTGAGACACTTCAAAACCAAAACTTGGACCCTCAACAACTTTTGCAACTTCCCATTGATGAATTTGGCATTCCGCTTGAATCCTCCAACCATCAAAATCAGCCTCAACATTTGAGCTCCTGTAGATTTATTTGGCCATCTGCTATGAAAATGTGACACCAATATGCAAGAAATCTACTGAGACGTATACAAACCAAGTTTGCTCTGAAATCTGCAAATTCCATAAAAATCAGGCACAATCCGCATATAATCCTCTGGAATCCTCTGAACCTGTTTAGATGTGATCTGATCCACAAACCATAAAAATTGATCACTATGCATCCTATAATGCATTCTTCTTTGACCAATTTGCAACTCCACAAACTGCAACACATGAATATCTGAATTTTGGCAATCTGCCATCATCTGTATTTTAGAATTTGTCATCCACATCTGACAACCCATTCTATAAGAATCCACTTCTATTGGCTCATCAGCTTTAAAACACACATCCTCTGACAAAAGTATGTTTGGGTTGACAACAACCTGTCCCACATCTCGTTCAGAATGCACATCCATCGAGCTAAAGCTTGAAATTGCATCATCCTTCATGTAAAACATCATATGCTGATCCTCCAAACTTGTCAAACCTACTTTATACTCTTCAATGACTTGCTCTTGACAATCCCCCTGCTCAATCTAATCGATAAGACCTTTATCTGATTCAACCCAATTTAGTCCAAAACAAAAAGCAATCCGCTTGTTCAAATTCTCTGCAATTGAAACATCTCCTTGGTGAATATCAACCTGTGACATCAAAATATGTCCTTCAAAACATTCAAAATCAAAAATCTGATTTCTGTGATCATCGGCAACATTAGACACAATGGTCTGACTTTTTGCTTGAATTCGCAAACCATCACAATCAGCATGTGTAAACTCCTGTAAGGTTTGTTCAGCACATTGGGTTTCTAAGTTCAAAATCTGTTTATGGGATTCATGTATCAATCCCGCAACATCTTCCAACTGCAAATTCTCTTATGTAGATATGTTTGACAGAAATTCCACAGTCACTGCATGAGCATACTCTAGTGGTAGATTAGGGGTATCTAAGGGCTCTTTGAGGCTCTCTTGGCCAAGCTCCTTTTGCACCTCCTTCTCCACCATCTTTGGTACTTCCACTTGATGACTTTCAAACTCCATCCCAATCCAAATGTCATCATCATCACTTGACTCCCCTTCAAACTCATCCGCATATGCATCTCTCAATGTCTCACATGCTCATTGTAACTTCCCAATGCTTCTCCTATTGGAACATGACTTTTGCCTGCCTCCTTTGTAATCAACTAACCATTCATATGCATTCTCTAAGTCATCCTCAAAATCATCTAACCTTCCCAATGCATTCTTCATTTCCTCCCAAGCTGATGTTGTATGCACTTTATGGATAATTTTATGAAACTTTGTGCATAGGTCAACCATACACCATTTCCTACATGCATCTCCCTTTGAGCACTCATCAATTGCACACGGACAATCCTCTGCCCTCATGCTTCTGGCTCATGCAAACCTCACATTTTTTCTTCTTCTTCTTACCCCCCATGACACACTCACATAATTAAAATACAACAATCATATTCAGCCCTCAAGAAAGATGCACCACACCAATCCGAGACCCATTATATTTGCTAAACGGAGAGCCACGGATGCTGTACCGAGATCCGCAAAGTTCATTTAATTGGCTACTTGAAATTGATTGAAATATTTTAAATTGATAATATTATGAGTTCTCCTTGAAAAAATTACCATAAAAAGTTACCTTCTAGCTGCAAATAAAGCAAATTCAATCTGCAAATCAAATTTGTCGACCCTTTGACTCCAATTTTGTCACCTCGTTCTTGATTCCAATCATCTTCTGCTTGCTGCAAACCTTGCCGCCTCGCTGCCCACTGTGTGAAATATGAATGAAGAAATTACTACGAATTCTCTAGCCCGAACTACCGCCTAGCATTTGACTTCCAAGAAAACATAACTGCCAGTGTAACTGCCATCGTAATTGCTGCTCGGCGTCTTCTTGGCACTCATCCCCCTTACAGACGAAAGCAAACTCGACCTTGACATTGCATCACAACACCGTGAACGCTCATAAATTTGACTACTGCTGAGATTTGCATTGACAAATTAGAATCCATCTTCAAATCAAAATCTGCCTTTAAATCAGAATGTTTTTAGCACTCGCCATCAAAAGAAGAAAATGATTTCGACCATGACGACATGCCACAATCACCGTGATCGCCAGTGTATACTTTGCTCACAGCCAAACAGTTTTCTCACAGGAAATTGTCACACAGGAACTAACATTTTAGATGACTCCTACTCTTGTTAGACCAAGAAAATCCTCACACAGAGAACTTCAGTTTCAAAACACACACATTCCTCTCAGATCACTACTACATTGTATCTACACCCAAGACACTGAATATGCAAAGTACAGGAAATAGGAATAAGAGAGATAGACTGACAAACTGCATCTTGCATTCAGAAATTTGCCATAGCTACATAAAAAATCTGCCTAGTATCAAGAACGTCCATAACTGAAAAGCCTTCTGCCTTTTCAAGAACCAAATGACTTTTTTAACTTCTAAGATATGAAAAGTCCCCAAAATAGACTAAGGATTCATACATATGATAAAAGTAATTCCTCCTGAGGTCTAGCCAAAACAAAAGAATGGTATTTGGAGACAGTTTACATGCAGAAACACTCTGCAGCAAAATGGAGTTGCTGAGTGGAAAAACAGGCACATTGCTGAGATTGCGCAAGCATTGATGGAAGAGAAGAATATGCCGCATAGCTATTGGGCTGAGGCTGTTTCTACAGCAGTTTACATCATGAACAGGACTCCAACTGTAGCCACACATGATGTAACTCCCCAGAGGAGAGGTTTACTAGGGAGCAGAAAACCTGATTTGTCTCATCTGAAAGTCTTTGGATGCATTGCATATGTGCATGTGCCAGATGAGCTGAGAACTAAGCTTGATCCAAAAGCTGAAAAATGTGTGTTTATTGGATATTCCCTTGACCAAAAGGGATACAGGTGTTATAACCCTACAGGTGAGTTGAGGGTAAGCAGGGATGTTGTTTTTTATGAGATGAGCAGCTCGTATGCTACTAGAAAAGAAGCTGTTGGGGCTGATGTGAGTGGAAGTGTGGTTGCACAGATTGCAAGTCAGCATCATGGGTGATATGCGGCCAGTGGGATGACAGGCTGTGTGATAGCCATTCTAGAGACTGGCATAGTTATAGCACCAGCTCATTTAGTTGGGTTCACACTATAGAGATCCCTAGTATTTGAGTACCTTTTCATATGTGTGTACTCTTATCTTTGTATATGGTGTGTTGAGTGTTGAGTGAAGAAGAAGAAGATTTTCAGCCTCTCACCTTGTGTGTTCTCTATTAGGGTTTTGTGAGTGTGGGTGCTTGCAAGAGCTCAAGCTCTCTTCTCCCTTGCATCTTTTCATCTAGCTGCTACAGTAGTCTGAGGTGGAATTATCTCTCTTTGGCTACCCCAATTCTGGGAGGGAGTTTGGAGACTGCTTAGGCTGCAGGAGGCTGAGCTAGCACTCTTCTGGGGTTACCCTGATTTTGGCATGGGGAAACTTGATTGGGTTGATATGAAGGAGTCTGTCTCTAAATTCTAGGAGCCTAGCTTCCTTGGCCCACAGAAGGAAATGGGCAATCCTTGAGCGAGTGCCCAAATCCTTGACATCCGAAGCATCTGTTCTCAATTCGAAGCTCTTCTCTTTGTATTCTTGAGAGAGCCGAAGTTCCTGAGAAAGTACTATGAGGGAAAGAACTTCCTTCATTCCTGAAGCTTCCCGTCTCCAGATTCTGGTTGGGACCTTAGTGCCTTTTTGGAAGCGAAAGGTTGGAAGAACTTCCCGGTGTCTGAAATCTTTGAAGGATGAGGGAGTTGGCTTTGGCGGGACTTTCACGATGAAGGCTTTGGTGAATTCCTTCATCATTATGAGAGCTTTAGCCATGGACACTGGTTTGGCATTCTTGACCAGTGTGTCTAAGGGTTCGTTCATTCCCCGATGAATGAACCTAGCCATGAGTTGCTCTTCATCTAGAGGTGGTGAATTGTAAGATTCCTCCCCAGCCCCTCAAGATGTCCAGTTTCTTCCCTTGTGATCAATCCCCTTTTCAGAATAATAAAAGATCTTGTTTCTACTTGTTTGGCCTAGAGAGAGAAAATATTCTAGAGAGAGATTATTCAATTTTTAGATATCTTTGGATGGAAAAATATCCCTTCTTATTAAAATAAATTTTCCCAAAACATAAATTTTAAAAAAAAATCCTAAGGTACATTAGAAATAAATTATAATGTGCACAAAAAAGACCTTAGCCTAAGGGTTAAGATTTTCTGAAAATTTTAGATTATGGTCCAATTATGGTTCCTATGGACCAATAAGATTAATCCAAATGTAGGGAGGAGAAAAATTGAAGAATAAAAGAAAAACCCCCCAAAAATGAGTAAATGTTTACATAAGATGAAGAGTGGACCAAAGAAAAGAATTAAAAAACTGAATTTTGATAACTCCAGAGTGGGGATATCCCCTCATGAAGTAGGCACCTTTTTCTCATCATTACCCCCAATTTTTAATCAATAAAATGAGATATTTTCATCTCTCCTCTCTCCTGTTTCAAAACTAGATTCAAAAAGTAAGCTGATCTGACCCAAAAATGGTCAAAAATTGACTAAACTAATCTGGAAAATTCTAGAATTAGTTAGCTTGGTTAGAGGCTCACTTTTTCCTATAAATAGAAGCCTCCACCTTTGTAAAAGCTTAATGGTGTTTATGCACTGTTACTCTATTCCTATCCCGAGCCATCTACATTGAATTTTTTAATAGTTCAATTGTTTTTGGCCTAATCCTCTCCAAAGTGAATTGGTGGCCATTATTGCTTCAAACAATAGTAGAACCCTCAATCCGTCAAGCCAATGGAGAGCTTACAAGCTCCATGTAAGCTAATTTTCTTACTTTGTTTACAAATTTTAATGAAAAATCTATGGTTTTCTTGATTTTTATGTTTTACAAATGTTTGAATTAAATTCAAATGCTATGCCTTTGATAAAAAGGCCACCCCCTTCTCTTCTTTACATTCTAACCTTTCTTAATCCTAGAAATATTAACTAAGTGATTAATTAAACTCTTCTTATTGTTTACTTTATTGAATTTAAAAAATTATGAAGATTAGAGTTTTATAATTCTAAATTGGGTTAATTAAGTTAAATTAAGAAAGATAAAAATGAGAAATGGTTAGCCATACAAAGGAGGTTATGGTAAAATTTTCTAGAATTTTGTGAAAAAGAAAAATTATTTTTATGTTATTCCAAAAGAGTAATTCCCACCATTTTTGCATCTAAAAGAAATATTCTAATTACTCCATGTACATATTCACCTATGAATATGCATGGATATCACTGATATTAATTATTAAACTTGATTTCTATGCATAGAAAGATGCATAAAGGAATTTTTTTATTATAAAAGTGTTATTCTTATGAAATTTAATTTCTATGCATAGAAAGATGCATAAAGGAATTTTTTTATTATAAAAGTGTTATTCTTATTAAATTTGATTTCTATGCATAGAAAGATGCATAAAGGAATTTTTTTATTATAAAAGTGTTATTCTTATTAAATTTGATTTTTATGCATAGAAAGATGCATAAAGGAATTTTTTATTACCAAAGTGTTATTCTTATTAAATTTGATTTTCATGCATAGAAAGATGCATAAAGGAATTTTTTTTATTACAAAAGTGTTGTTCTTATTAAATTTGATTTCTATGCATAGAAAGATGCATAAAGGAATTTTTTATTATAAAAGTGTTATTCTTATTAAATTTGATTTCTATGGATAGAAAGATGCATAAAGGAATTTTTTTATTTTAAAAGTGTTATTCCTATTAAATTTGATTTTATGCATAAATAGATGCATAAAAGGATTTTTTTTAAAAGTGTTAATCCCGTTGAAGTTGATTTTCATGCATAAATAGATGCATAAAGAATTTTTATATCAAAATTAGAATTCTTTTAAATTCTATGTTTAAATTCTATGATTATTTGATAAATAAATAATTAAATACTCTAAGAGAGAAATTTCTATCATTTTATCTTCACACGGATTGTAAAAAGAAAATTCAAGAAATCTATCGAGATTGAAACATTCAGATAAATGATTAATTTATTCCTTATTGGAATTTGTAACTAATTTAGAAATCAATTAAGTGAAAGAAATTTAGTAAAATAGTAACTGAATTATCAAACCTTTCGAGAAAGATAGTTCAGGAAAAATCTTATCCGACTCAAACCTTGAAAGACTATGACCAAGACCAAACTCTTTCGTGAGTTTAGAGGAAAGAAGGTGTGACCAATTTAGAAAAATACACTCAAAACTCTTGCCAAATCTGAAACTAAGTTTGAGACCCTTCGAATTGATTTGTGGATTAAGGTTATAGAATTCGAGGAACCGGTATGAAATTCAGAATTCTGATCAAGAAGTTTTGGGGATACTGATTCAAGAAATACCTCTTGTATTCAAAAGAAAATCAAACTAAAAACTTGCATCGAAACCTTGTCACCCCGACACAGACTGAAAGAGTGAATCGGGTATAGAAGATATTCTTCGGTCATGTTGTGGTGGTAGCAGGGAACCCAAGTATGCAGATTAAAAGAGATCAGAGAGAGAGTTTGAAGAATTAGATATGGTCTTCATTCGAGTACGACCAAAAAGAAGTTCTTTATCTTTAGGGAAGTAGAAGAAGCTCTCTCTCAGATACTGTGGACCGTTTGCTGTTATAAAGAAAGTAGGCAATCTAGCTTATAAACTTCTCCTACCTCCCCGTACATAATGTATTCCATGTCAGTTTGCTTAAGAAATATGTACCCACTAGCCCGAGTCACGTGCTTGTAATGAACAATTGATTTCTTTGACTCAAGGCCAGATGGTACTCTAACCTGAAGAAATCCTTGACATTCAGGAGAAAGTTCTCAGGAGATGAGTCTTCAGAGAGTTTTTAGTCAACTGGAAGTTCTCCCCTCTAGAAGATGCCACTAGGAGAAAGAAGAAGAGTTGGCAAAAGATTACCCCCACTTTGCGAGATGAGGACACCTTGCGTTTTTTAAGTGGGAGAGGATGTAAGATTCCTCCTTGGCCTAAATAATGAAAAAGCTTTTACCTCAATCCCTATAATCATTCCCTATTTTAGAATGCAAGAAAATATTATTTTTCCTTGTTTTTACCTAGAGAGAGAAAAAATTCTAGAGAGAGAGATAATTCAATATTGAGATATTTATAGATATAAAAATTCTCCTAATATCTAAAATATATTTCCCTGAAATAGAACTTCAAAATAAATTCTCTAAGGTGCATTAGGAATCAATTAAAATTGTTATAAGGGACCTAAGCCTAAGGGTCTAGATTTTGAGAAATTTATGGATTATGGTCCAATTAAGGTTCCTACGTGCCAATAGGATTAATCCAAGTGTTGGGATGAGATAAATCCAAAGAATAAAAGAAAATATCCAAAAATGAGTAAATTCTCACATAAGATGAAGAATTGACTAAGTACAAGGTTTATTAGTTAAAAATTAAGAGATATTACTAAAAAAATGAGATATTTTGGAGAAATGATGAACTTTTGACACCTTGGTAAGGAAGGGGAGACCTTTGAGGTAGGTGCCTCCTTCACATGTGTGGGAGGGTTTTTTAATTCAAAAAATTGTAATATTTTTATCTCTCCTCTCTCCCGGATCAAACTGGATCAAAAAGGGACCCAAACTGATCCAAATCTTGTCCAAATTCAGTCAAACTGACGCTAGAAAATTTTAGAACCCAATTGGACTCAATTAGTGACCTCCCTCACCCTCATTCTTTTGTATTCTCATCTCTGAACTATGCCATGCTAGTATTACATTAAAATAATCATATTTTCTATTATCCCTTAAAAATCCTCTACTTTTGGGGAGCTTGGAGATACTCTCTCTCTTCAACAACACTTGGAGCTCTCTTCTCCACTTGCTAAACCAATTGATTGGTTGGGGGCTTCACTTCTAGATAAAGAAGCAAGCTAATCCTTGAGATAAGAATGAATTTTATGGTTTTTTTGTTAATATTCTCAAATGACTTCTCTTCTCAACCCCTCTCAAGCTTGAGAAGTTTCTAATTGTTTGTTTTAAATTGAAATCAAGCTTTCCCTAAAAATTTCTCAAATGACTTCTCTTCTCAACCCCTCTCAAGCTTGAGAAGTTTCTAATTGTTTGTTTTAAATTGAAATCAAGCTTTCCCTAAAAAATTTAATGTGTAATCAAGAAAAAGTTCATCTTTATGCTTATTTAGAATGCTTTCTTATGTATATCTCTCTCTCCCAAAAAGAATAGTCATTTCTATGGCTAATTCTTTAGCAAAAGAATGCTTCTCATTGATAAATTCTTATTTCAAAACCAAAATCTAAGCTTGTTAAGCTAGAGGATAAGAAAATGGTATTTTTATGCTTTTATGTTAACAAAATAATGGTCAATTCTTTTAGATTATTTATAAGTAGTTTAAAAACTACTTTAATTGATTCTAAATGGGAAAGAGATAATCCTATCAATGTGGGAAAAGAGGAAAAATGGAAATAGCTTAATCTAGTAGAATAATCATATTTAAGTTTATGATTAAGGTTAAAATTAAGATTCAAATTCATAGTTTAGATTTAAGTTTAAGAATAGATCTTCTATCATATTTGCATTACAATGCTTTATTCTTTTGAGAAAAAAATTAAAAATTATCACTAATAGCAGCAAAGCTATGGCAAAAGTTTTAAAAAATAATACATATCTTATTTTTATGCATAATGCTAAAAGAGGACTTCCTACCATATTCTAGGATTGGACATCCTATGCAAAAAGAATGATTTTCATCATATTCATGTGAAATTAATTTTTAGTATTTATGCATAAATATTTAATTTAAAAAAAGAGAAATTTTAGATAAATTTATTTCATGTATAAGAAATTTTTAAATGATAAAAGAGGAATTACCATGAAATTTGGAGTTTAATAATTTAAATAGAAAAAAAACAATTTTTGTATATTTGAAATAATGGGTATTTTATTTAATTTTAAAAAAAGAAAATTTAGATAAATTTACTTTATGCATAAGAAATTTTTACATGATAAAAGAGAAATTCCCATGAAATTTGGAATTCAATCATTTAAATAAAGAAAGAGGAATTTTTGGCATATTTGAAATAATGTGGGTATTTTATTTGATTTAAAAAAGAAAAATTTTAGATAAATTTTTTCTATGTATAAGAATTTTTAAATGATAAAAGAAGATTTTCCATGATATTTGGAATTCAATCATTTAAATGCAAAAAGAAGAATTTTTAGCATATTCAAAAAAATGGATACTTGTATTCAATTTAAAAGAAGAATTTTTATGGTATTTTAAGTAGAGAAAGGTTTAAATTAAATTTTGGTGACAAAAGAGGAATTTTCACCATAATTCTACCTAGAAACTTAGGGTTGATAATTAAATTGGTAGAAAAAATACTATTAGATATTTTAGGTGGATAAATCACCAAATTGATATTTAACCAAATCAGATTATTGAAAGAAGAGTATTTTTATAAAAATTCGATATTCTCATATAGAACCAATTATCAATCTATTATGGAATGAAATTCATAAAGTTGGAATTTTCCTTACGGTTAGAAGTTCAGTAGATTTTTATCTAAAGGAAATCATTAGGAATCAAAGTTAGAAATAAACCGAATAATTTTGGTTAGACCAAGACTGCGAGAGGGACGGCCAGTAAACTACTTGCCCATCTCTTGAATCTGAATCAAGCAAAAACCTCATGTTGACCAATTTCAATTCTTGACACAAAGAATAGACTACCGTTGAATTAGCATAGTCTTCCCTTAACCAAAATCATCAAGAATCTAGTTCAGTCAAGTGATGGGTAGATTACCCTATTGAGAGATCAATGATTCTCATTAAGAAAATCTAGATTGAGAAAAGGATTTTGTGGAACCAATCTCAAACCGGGAATTTTACTTGCATAGAACCTCTATTTTCTTTAAAGGACTATTTTATACCAGAATGCTAGAGGAAGCATTTGGTAACTAAGGAAAGACTCATTGCAACAACTGGCAGGGAGTCATCGAGGGACGTCGCTTGCGGGCAAAGCTCTGCCAAGGTCTTGATGACCAACATCGGTATGGTTAAAATAGTGCGCTTCCGGTACGATGGGCGAGGACCGACAAAGCGGCTACTGAGTGAAGTTCTAGGATACCTAAGTAGGATCCTAGAGGGTTCTAACCAGGTGATGCACGAGCTCGCGGTTGCTAGAACACCCATGCATACGTTGAAGAAGATATGGATGAACCGAAAGAATGACTTTTGTGAATGGAATTTTGATATTGGATCTCGTTGGTTAACAAGCAGGTCTTCAAAACGAAGAGTCCAGATATGATATATTTTGTAAAACAATGGACTCAATATTTTGGAGGATTATGATCAATAATACTATGATTTCATTGAAACATTGTTTTAAAGATAGCCGAATCTGTTAAAACGGCAATTTCATATTGGGTGTGTAAGTGGTATGACTACCTTGAATTTTGCTTGAAACTGTAAGATTCCTCCCCAGCCCCTCAAGATGTCCAGTTTCTTCCCCTGTAACCAATCCACTTTTCAAAATAATAAAAGATCTTGTTTCTACCTGTTTTGGCCTAGAGAGAGAAAATGTTCTAGAGAGAGATAATTCAATTTTTAGATATCTTTGGATGGAAAAATATCTGTTCTTATTAAAAAAAATTTTCCCGAAACAAAAGTCTAAAAAGACATTCCTAAGGTGCATTAGAAATAAAATATAATCTGCTCAAAAGACCTTAGCCTAAGGGTCCAGATTTTTTAAAAATTTTGGATTAAGGTTCTAAGGGACCAATAAGATTAATCCAAATGTAGGGAGGAGATAAATTGAAGAAAAAAAGAAAAACCCCCCAAAAATGAGTACATGCTCACATAAGAAGAAGAGTGGACTAAGGACCAAAGGAAACTCAAATCTATGGTTTTTTTATTTTCTTATTTTTTATGGTTGATTAAAGTAAATTCTGATGTTATGCCTTGATGAAAAGGCCATCCCCTTCTCTTCTTTACAATTCAGCCTTTCTTTATCCTAGAATGATTAACAAATAGAGTGATTAAACTTTTCTTATTGTTTACTCTCTTGGAAATTGAAAATTATGTAGATTAGAGTCCTTTATATCTAATTGGGGTTAATTTAAATTCAAAATAGAATGTTAAAAATTGAGAAACGGTCAGCCATACAAAGGAGGTTATGGTAAAATTTTCTTGAATTTTGTGGAAAAGAAAGTTTATTTTTATGTTATTCTAAAAGAGTAATTCCCACCATTTGTGCATTCTAAAAGAAATATTCTAATTTACTCCATGTACATATTTACCTATGAATATGCATGGATATCACACTGATATTAATTATTAAAATTAATCTCTATGCATAGAAAGAGGCATAATGAAACTTTTTTTATTATAAAAGTGTTATTTTCATTAAATTTAATTTCTATGCATAGAAAGATGCATATTGGAAAAAAAAATTATAAAAGTTTTATTTTCATTGAATTTAATTTCTATGCATAGAAAGATGCATAATAGAAAAAAAATTATTATAAAAGTGTTGTTTTCATTGAATTTAATTTCTATGCGTAGAAAGATGCATAATGGGAATTTTTTATTATAAAAGTGTTATTTTCATTGAATTTGATTTCTATGCATAGAAAGATGCATAATGGAAAATTTTATTATAAAAGTGTTATTTTCATTGAATTTAATTTCTATGCATGAAAGATGCATAGAAATTTAATTTCTATGCATGAAAGATGCATAGTGGAAATTTTTTTATTATAAAAGTGTTGTTTTCATTGAATTTAATTTCTATGCATAGAAAGATGTATAATTAAAAAATTATTATAAAAGTGTTATTTTCATTGAATTTAATTTCTATGTATAGAAAGATGCATAATGAACATTTTTTATTATAAAAGTGTTATTTTCATTGAATTTAATTTCTATGCATAGAAAGATGCATGATGGAAATTTTTATTATAAAAGTGTTATTTTCATTGAATTTAAGATGCATAGAAAGATGCATAAAGAAAATTTTATTATAAAAACGTTATTCTTGTAAAAATTGATTTTTATGCATAAATAGATGCATAAAGAAATTCTTTTTATTTTAAAAGTATTATTCCTATTAAAATTAATTTTATGCATAAATAGATGCATAAAAGGATTTTCGCTTATATAAAAGTGTTATTCCCATTGACGTTGATTTTTATACATAAATAGATGCACTCGGATTGTAAAGAGAAAATTCAAGAAATCTATCAAAGGTCGAAATATTCAGATAAATGATTAATTTATTCCTCATGAGAATTCGTGATTAATTTATAAATCAGTTAAGTGAATATTCATCAATGAACGAAATTCACTAAAATAGTAACTGAAATATCACCCCTTTTCCAGAAAGATAGTTCAGAAAAAATCTTATCAGACTCGAATCCTGAATCAGACTAAGACCAAACTCTTCGTCAATTTCAAGGAAAGAAGATGTGACCAGTTCAGGAAAATACACTCAAAACTCCTGCCAAACCTAAAATTAAGTTTGAGACCAATCAAATTGATCTTTGGATCAAGGTTACAGAATTCGAGAAATTCTGTTATGGAATTCAGAATTACAGTCATGAAGTTTTGGGGATACTGATTTAAGATATACTCATTGTATTCAAAAGAAAATCAAACTGAAAACTTGCCGCTAAAAACCCTGTTTTCTTAAAGGACTGCCTTACGCCAGAATACTGGAGGGAGAATTTGGTATGTGTTTTTCTAAAGGAAGTTCGGTTGCAAACAGCTCGCCCTGGGGAGTGTTCAAAGGACACCTCACACGGCAAAGCCTACCTAGGTCTTGACCAGCCTCGGTACAATTAAAACGGTGCGCTTCCGCCGGTGGTACGATGGACGAGGGCCGACAAAGCGATCCCTGAGTGAAGTGCCAAGACACCTAAGGAGGATTCTGGGGAGGGTTCTAACCAGGCGATGCACGGGCTCGCGGTGCTTAGGACATGCGTATGTCATGGAAGATTGCATGATGGACAAATGATTATTGTAATTTGTTATTACTAGATATTATTGTAGACCAGCTGGTCTACAATAATATTGTTATTACTAGATATTATTGTAGACCAGCTGGTCTCAACGGAGAGTCCAGAGCATGAAGCTCACGTCCAAAAAGTTCTTGAGATTCTAAGGAAGCACCAACTCTTTGCAAAAAAGAGCAAATTCATTTTCTCTGCTAACCATGTTGAATACTTGGGCTTCCTGGTATCCAAAGACGAAATGATAGCCTTATAGCAAGACATCCAGGTTTCATCAAGACCTACATGTCTGTAAATAAAGAAAAGCTTCTTTTGGCCTGGTATAAAAAAGGATGTACTTAATCATGGACGTCAATGCCTGGTCTAAAAAAGGATGTACTTAATCATGTACGTCAATGCCTGATATGTTAGAAAGTCAAAGCAGAGAGAGTAAAAATGACTAGGAAGTTACATCCATTAGACATCCCCCAAATGAAGTGGGAATGTATCAATATGGATTTTATTACTGGACTACCTTTAGTGTAATCAGGTTACAACTCCATCTTTGTGGTAGTTGACAGACTAACCAAAGTTGCCCATCTGATCCCAGTAAAAGAAACCCACACTGCAGTGGATGTGGCTGGAGTGTTCCTCAAGAAAATCTTCAGATTGCATGGCCTACCTAGGAGAATAGTAAGTGATCGAGATTCCAAGTTCACATCAAGATTCTGGACTGCATTTTTCGAAGCAGTAGGAACTTTCTTGGATCTCAGCACAGCTTACCACCCCGAGACCGATGGTCAAACAGAAAGTGTGAACCAAGTAATCGAAGATATACTTCGGTCATGCTGAACCCAAGAAGTGGCTAAGCTATCTGCACTTAGTCGAATTTGCCTATAATGCCTCTTATCACCGAAGTATCGGAATGAGCCCTTTCAAAGCTCTGTATGGATAAGACTTCCTAACACCATTAACTTGGTCCCCGACCCATTGATTAGGGTCAAGATGTCCAGAGAGATGTTTGACGACATGGAGTAGCAGATGCTGTCAATCTGCAAAGATATAAAAGCTACCCAGTATAGACAGAAGCAGCATGTAGATAAGAAGAGGTCAGACAGAAAATTCGAAGAAGCAGATATAGTCTTCAAAACAGACAATTCGAAGAAGTTCTCTATCTCTTGGGAAGTACAAGAAGTTATCCCCCAGATACTGTGGGCCATATCTGATTACAAAGAAAGTAGGTGACTTAGCCTATGAACTTCTTCTGCCTCCTCATCTCAAAGTACATAATGTATTTCATGTCAGCCTACTTAAGAAGTATGTACCAAGCCCGAATCATATGCTTAATGATGAACTCTTAACTTCTTCAACCCAAGGGCTGATGGAACTCCAACCTGAAGAAATCCTTGATGTTCAAGGGAAGGTTCTCAGGAACAGAATTCTAAGAGAATTATTAGTCAAATGGAAGTTCTATCCTTTTGAAGATGCCCCCACCTGGGAGAAAGAAGCCGAACTGATGCGCGATTACCCCCAGTTTGTGAGATGAGGACATCTCGCATTTTTCACGTGGGAGAGAATGTAAGATTCCTCCCCACCCCTCAAGATGTCCAGTTTTTCCCCTATAATCAATCCCCTTTTCACAATAATAAAAGATCTTGTTTCTACCTATTTTGGCCTAGAGAGAGATAATTTAGTTTTTAGATATCTTTGGATGGAAAAGTATCCTTTCTTATTAAAATAAATTTCCCCGAAATAGAAGTTTAAAATAAAGTCCCCCAAAATAGAAGTTTAAAAAGAAATTCCTAAGGTGCATTAGAAATAAATTATAATCTGCTCCAAAAGACCTTAGCCTAAGAGTCCAGATTTTTTGAAAATTTTGGATTAAGGTTCTAAGGGACTAATAAGATTAATCCAAATGTAGGGAGGAGATAAATTGAAGAAATAAAGAAAAAACCCCCAAAAGTGATTAAATGCTCACATAAGATAAAGAGTGGACTAAGGACCAAAGGAAACTTTTAAAAAATGAACTTTTGACACCTTAGAGTGGGGATTCCCCCTCATGAAGGAGGTGCCTTTTTTACATCATTACTCCCCCAAAATTTTAAATCAATTAAGTGAGATATTTCATCTCTCCTCTCTCCTATTTCAAGTCTAGTTCCAAAAAGTAAGCTGAACTAACCCAAAAATGGTCAAAAATTGACCAAACTGATCTGGGAAATTCTAGAATCAATTTGCTTGGTTTGAGGCTCACTTTTTCCTATAAATAGAAGCCTCCCCCTTTGTAAAAGCTTAATAGTGTTTATGCACTGTTACTCTACTCCTATACCCACAGCCAATTACATTGAATTTTCTTGATAATTCAATTGTTTTTTACTTAATCCTCTTCAAAGTAATTGGTGGCCACTCTTGATCCAAACAAGAGTAGAACCCTCAATCCCTCAACCCAAAGGAAAGCTTACAAACTCCATGTAAGCTAAAATTTCTACTTCTTAATTTCAAATCTATGGTTTTCTAATTTTCTTGTTTTTTATAGTTGATTAAAGTAAATTGTGATATTATGCCTTGATGAAAAGGCCATCCCCTTCTCTTATTTATAATTGAGCTTTTCTTTATCCTAGAATGATTAACAAATAGAGTGATTAAACTTTTCTTATTGTTTACTCTCTTGGAAATTGAAAATTGTGTAGATTTGAGTCCTTTATATATTGGAATTAATTTAAATTCAAAATAAAAATTGAGAAATGGTCAGCCATACAAAGGAGGTTATGGCTAAATTTTCTTGAATTTTATGAAAAAGAAAGTTTATTTTTATGTTATTGTAAAAGAGTAATTCCCACCATTTGTGCATTCTAAAAGCAATATTCTAATTTACTCCATGTACATATTCACCTATAAATATACATGGATATCATTGATATTAATTATTAAATTTAATTTCTATGCAAAGAAAGATGCATAAGAGAAATTTTTTCATTATAAAAGTGTTATTTTCATTGAATTTAATTTCTATGCATAGAAAGATGCATATTGGAATTTTTTTATTTATAAAAGTGTTATTTTCATTGAATTTATTTTCTATGCATAGAAAGATGCATATTGGAAAAAAACATTTATTATAAAAGTGTTGTTTTCATTGAATTTAATTTCTATGCATAGAAAGATGCATAATAAAAAATATTTTATTATAAAAGTGTTGTTTTCATTGAACTTAATTTCTATGCATAGAAACATGCATAATGGAAATTTTTTCATTATAAAAGTAATATTTTCATTGAATTTAATTTCTATGCATAGAAAGATACATAATGAAAATTTTTATTATAAAAATGTTATTTTCATTGAATTTAATTTCTATGCATAGAAAGATGCATAATGGGAATTTTTTATTATAAAAGTGTTGTTTTTATTGAATTTAATTTCTATGCATAGAAAGATGCATAGTGAAATTTTTTATTATAAAAGTGTTGTTTTTATTGAATTTAATTTCTATGCATAGAAAGATGCATAGTGAAATTTTTTTATTATAAAAGTGTTGTTTTCATTGAATTTAATTTCTATGCATAGAAAGATCCATAATGGAAATTTTTTATTATAAAAGTGTTATTTTCATTGAATTTAATTTCTATGCATAGATGCATAATGAAAATTTTTATTATAAAAGTGTTATTTTTCATTGAATTTAAATTTTAAGCATAGAAAGATGCATAAAGGAAATTTTATGAAAGCATTACTCTTGTAAAATTTGATTTTTTATGCATAAATAGATATATAAAGAAATTCTTTTTTATTTTAAAAGTGTTATTCCTATTAAAATTGATTTTATGCATAAATAGATGCATAAAAGTATTTTCGTTTATATAAAAGTGTTGACGTTGATTTTTATACATAAATAGATGTATAAAGAATTTTTATATCAAAATTAGAATTCTATTTAATTCTATGTTTAATTTCTATGAGTAATTGATAAATGAATAAGTAAATACTCTGAGAGAGAAATTTCTATCGTTTTATATTCACTCGGATTGTAAAGAGAAAATTCAGGAAATCTATCGAAGTCAAAATATTCAGATAAATGATTAATTTATTCCTCATCAAAATTTGTGATCAATTTATAAATCAGTTAAGTGAATATTGAATGAACAAAATTTAGTAAAATAGTAACTAAAATATCACCCCTTTTTGAGAAAGATAGTTCAGGAAAAATCTTATCAGACTCGAACCCTGAATCAGACTATGACGACCAAGACCAAACTCTTTGTCAGTTTTTCGAGGAAAGAAGATGTGACTATTTCAGGAAAATACACTCAAAACTTCCACCAAACCTAAAATTATAGGAAAATACACTCAAAACTTCCACCAAACCTAAAATTAAGTTTGAGACCAATCATTGATCTGTGGATCAAGGTTACAAAATTTGAGAAATTTGTTATGGAATTCAGAATTACGATCATGAAGTTTTGGGGATACTGATTTAAGATATACTCATTGTATTCAAAAAAAATCAAAGTAAAAACTTGCATAGAAACCCTGTTTTCCTAAAGGACTGCCTTCCACTAGAATGCTGGAGGGAGCATTTGGTATGTGTTTTTCTAAGGGAAGTTCGGTTGCAACAGCTGGCGGGGGAGTGTTCAAAGGACAGCTCACGCGGCAAAGCCTGACCAGTAGCCTCGTACGATTAAAATGGTGCGGTTCCAGTACGATGGACAAGGGCCAATGAAGCGGTCCCTGAGTGAAGTGCCAGGACACCTAAGAAGGATCCTGGAGGATTCTGACCAGGCGGTGCACGGGCTCGCGGTGCCTAGGACACCCATGCGTATGTCATGGAAGATTGTACGATGGACAAATTATTATTGTAATCTGTTATTACTGGATCTCGTTTTGCTAACCAGCTGATCTCAACGGAGAGTCCAAAGTGATACTGTTTTTTTTTAGAAACAAGGAGTGGATGGAAATTTTGAGTTATGACATCTATAACCAATAACTATTTGTCAATGGATTGTAACCCTTGTGGTTGTTGCATATAAATATCCTCATGCAAGTCCCCATGCAAGAAAGCTATCTTGACATCCATCTGTATAAGCTCCATATCCTAATTGGCAACCAAAGCAAATGCCATACGAAGGGTGGTCATCTTGACTACTGGTAAGAAGATCTCATCAAAGTCTATGCCCTTCTCCTACTTAAAGCCCTTTGCCACCAATCTTGCCTTGTACTTAGGCAATGCATCAGATGGGGACATTTTCAGCTTGTAGACCCATTTGCATGGTAATTCATGCTTACCCTTAGGCAAAGAAACCAACTCCCAAAGTAGCATTTTTAACCAAAGAGTCCATCTCTGACTGCATAGCCTTCTTCCACTTATGACTATCATCCCTGGTCGTCATAGCATCAGCATAACATGAAGGCTCCCCACAATCTGTCACCATGACATAATCAAGAGACGGAGGGCCTCTCTGGTGGTCTCATAGAGGTCACATGACTTCTTCTAAACTACATATGCACCACCCTCAGTGTCCTTTACATTAAAATAAACTGATTTTGAGAGATTCAACATAATGGTCGAGTGTGCAAGCTCATCCATCTCATCCCAATCATCTCTGACCATGCCTTCAGGCTTTACCCCTTCGCATTTAATAGGCTTAACTTGCTTCTTTTGCACCAAGACATTGTATATTTGTTCTTTCCAATATGAGAAATTTGTACCATCCAACTTCTCAATATTAAACAAAGCATTTTCTGAAGCAAAAGACGAAGCCATAACCACTACAATATGTGCAAACCAACAAGCAACCAAGATAGTATTAACTGCACAACCAAGATAGTATTAACTGCACAACCAAGAAGATAAGTATAGCTGCAACCCGAGTGCCACCGCAATGGCCAAACAATGGCTAATGCAAAGCCAAAACAGCCCAAATTTTTTATGCCGAAATGATGTCCAGGCACACCTCAATATATAATAATTTTTTAGAATTTTTCGGCTATTTTTCAAGCATAAAACAGCCCCCAAAAAGTTTCATAAAAACAACCCTTTATGTCTTCCAAAGTAATTGGTTTCCTTACTACAGTGTGAATGCAAAACAACTAAACCGGTTCACTGAAAAAACCAGTTCAGATACATCTAGTGTGAAAACAGCTTCACAAATATCCAGTTTGCAGGCTTGCGGTGTGAACACAGCTCACATCCAAGTGGTTTAATCCAAACCAGTTCAATTCTGCAGTGTGAAAGCAGCCTTCTAGAATATGCAGCTCCAGAGTTCCAGTGTGAAAGCAAATTTCTTGAACCAGTTCCATTTCTAGAATATGTTGCCCAGTGTGAAAGGGGTTTGCTCCAAACCAATTCAAGAGATGACCATAGTGTGAAAAGGGATTAATTAATACTAAGGTTTAGAAGCCTTAGTTAAGGCTTAAGGCCTTTTTTTAAAAGAGCCTATCCACACAAAAGTAGGCCCACAGCCATCGCCAGACGGCATCAATTTTGCCAGGATGAATATGTAAGTTTGACGCTGCCTATCCAGACAAAAACCTCCTCTGACAGCACTCAATTCAATTTGGAGGCACCAAGGCTGTACTAAGCCATAGCCAATGCAAAAAAAAAAAACTTTAACTCTTCTTCTCTTCTCTCTGACTATTACAAACTGAAGAGCAGGTCCACAATATGTTCTTGATCCAATCGATTTGCTCCAGAGCACAATTTCCAATCTCTTTCTTCTCTGTCTGTTCTCAAGCCCCCTGCTTATGGGCACAAGCAGACCCTGTGCTTCAGATTTGAGCTGCCCTCTTGCTTTTGGGCGACACAAGTAGGCCCCCTGCTTAAGCAGCCCCCGTGCTTACATATATTGAGTACATGTACCAAAACCTCTTCTCGAGCAATCCAAAGCTATTCTGCCTTATTTCTAGCCATTATTAGATGTCCAAACACTTCCGAATCAGGCTATGGCAGCCCCCAAACTAAGCCTCAATGGCTCCCTTAATCTCGAAGTACTTGTTTGACTTAAACGGAGAGCTTGGTAGTGAGATTTGTACCTCTTTTAAATCCGGATAGCAAGCACGAATGTCACAATAAAGCTTGAATCCTCGAACTCGCAAAACAAAGCTTGACTCCTCGTGCTCCTCACTCCAACCATGAGCTCCCACGGATGTAGCTCGATACCAGTTGAGAGGAAGCAATGGTGGGATGCAGAGTCAATGCAATGAGAGAGAGAGAGAGAGAGAGAGAGAGAGAGAGAGAGAGAGAGAGCAAAGCACACAAGAAGTTTGTGTGGGTACTCAGTTACCCTTATTCTTCATTATCTTCACTTATATATAACAGTACAATGTGTACATGTATAAGGGGTGCCCGCTCGACCTTTGCCCCAACACATGCATGAATATAATTATGGAAATATAACAAAAATTCCTTTTTTTGACATCTAAACATTTATGCAGGTCCACATACTATGAATGTATAAAAATATATTGAAAATCCTTCTTTTAGCATTTAGAATATTTATGCATAGAAATACATAAATATTTATACATAAAAGTATCATGAAACTTCCTCTTTTAGCATTAGAGTATTTATGCATAAAATATCATGAAAATTCTGATTTTAGCATTATAATATTTATGCATAACATACATAAATATTTATACATAAAAATATCATGAAACTTTCTCTTTTAGCATTCTAAAATTTATGCATAAACATAAGCATAAGCATAAACAATAATGCATCTAAACATCTTGTTTATTTAAGAATATTCGAATATAACTTCCCTATGAAAATAGATATATAAATGTTATCATAAGCTCTTTTTCATTCATAAAATGAATAAATATGAGATTTCTTATCATAAAAACAAGCTTAAATGAATTAACCTCATAACATAAAAATATTTAACCTTCATCTCTAGCTTGATAAGCTTAAAGTTTAGGGTAAGAAAATGAGATTAGAATTAAGGTTTAACCTTCCAAGAAGGATTTAACCATAAGAAGTGAGTATTCCTTTATAAAGAGTGAATATAAATCATAAACAATACACTTAAGCATAAGAGATTAACATTACTTCATCTAAACAACAACATAAATCAAGAGGGCCATGGTTTTAAGAAGAAACCATGAGATAAAATGCTTCCCAAGCATGTAGAGAGGTTCTAAAGAAGATTAACATCTAAAGAAGAGAGTAAACATCTATTTTAAACAACAACCATGAAACACTGGTGGTGGAGATTTTGCACAAGAAGCTTGTTCAAGAGGATTCCATGTAGATTGTGTAGACCCAGATGAAGAAGTAGTTAAATTTACTCTAGATGAATTGACTTTGTAGGAGTTTTTACTCAATTGAAATTTGGAAGCATTCAAAAGTTTCATGTTTTTTATTTCATAAGTGAAATTCCTTTTCTTTGTCTTAATCGCTCTCAAATTTAGTGGTATCATAAACACTATCCCTCTGTCTCTCTTGTATTATTGTCAATTCATATGGTTTTTGTAATGATAGTATTGTTCACTCTTGGGGATGATCACTCTTCATCCTCTTGAATGTGAAAATCATTTAAATGATTTTGCTTCACCAAAAAATGTGGCCTCTTGACATGAGAGTAAAAAAGCAAAATTGTAAAACAAGAACAAACTTCACACATAACTTGCTTGCATAAATGAAAGTAATATATTGATCAATGTGAGAGAGAGAGAGAGAGAGAGAGAGAGATGGTAGGAGAGAGAGAGAGAGAAGGAAGAGAGAGAATGGACATTGAGACGACACAAGATAGAGAGAGAGAGAGAGAGAGAGAGAGAGAGAGAGAGAGAGAGAGAAGACATATATAGAGAAGAGAGAGTGAGAGAGAAGATAGATATAAAAATGGGAGATAGATGGTAGGAGAGAGAAAGAAGAGAGAGATAAGGGAGGAGAGTGAGACAAGACAAAGAGAGAGAGAGAGAGAGAGAGAGAGTGTGTGTGTGTGTGTGTGTTGGGAGAGAGAGAAAGAGATTGTAGGAGAGAGAGAAGAGAGAGGGATGTCAGGAGAGAGAAAGAGATGGGAGCTTCAACTACTCTTCCCTATTTGTGTTGGCGACTACAACCTTGTCAAGAGCTGTACGGGAGGCACTGGCAAATGATCTCTGATTAAGGAGCTTTCTTCGCGGGAGTAAAGCTATAGGGCAACAATATTGTCCTATCGAATGTCGTATTGGACATCGTTTTTTGGACCGAAAACGCGTTTCGGGCGCGTCAGGACCTCCGTTTTTCAGAAAGGAGACAATTTCGAGCACTGCGGGTAAGTCATCGATTCTCTGCAGAACTCTGTTTTAAGAACTGCAAGAAGACAGATTGGCTGTGCAAACATTGTGTGTGCTACAAGGAGGTCAATAGTTGCCATTGGGTGTATGTATGCACATTGAGGTCACTGGTTGTGACATTTGAGTGTACTACAATACCGTTGCAGAAAATACAACAGTTTGTGCAGGACAAACCAGAGTGCTGTTTCTGGTAAATTTGTGTGTCTGGCAAGATGTCAAATGATGGCATAACCCAGATTGTTGCTGAGAAGCTTGATAAGAATAACTTCCATGCTTGGAGGTTCAGGTTGACAAATTTTCTGATGGGAAAGGGTTATTGGGACTACATAAGGAGAGAAAGAAGATGTGTGTGTGTGTGTGTGTGTGTGTGTGTGTGTGTGTGTATAGAGAAAGAAAGAAAGAAAGAAAGAAAGAAAGTGATATTAACGTCCACGGAATGCCTTGAAGGCATATGGGACCAAAAACTGGTACCTCACAGTCATTACAATGCACTTTGAGGTGCACTTAGGCACAAGAAAAAGATTAATGAAAACCCTAGGATGATAAACAACTATCTATGATACAAAAACTACTGATGGCACATTAGAATGCTAGTCAATTGGGTTTAGGCTTACGGAAGTCCTCGATGATTGCCCTTCCATCGCGGTAGACTGCCCACTTTCCAGCTTGGCGGGCTGCTGGGACTTTGGCACTTTTGTTTTTAAGCTGTACGGGAGTGAGTTCATCAGCTAACCAGACTGGTGCCCTGTAGTGATTTGGACTATCGGAGAACTTGGAGCTTGTCCTGTTTGTTGTGATATTTCGCAATGGTATGCTTCCCTTTCTTGACAATGATCCATGGGTTGCCTATATCAATGAGGGGGAGGGCCTTACTGAGTCGCCTCCTCATAATCTCCATGTCTGAGATGTATTCATCTTCATCAATTTCCATTCTCTCTGACTTCTTGCTCGTCCCAACCCTCCGGGAGGGCCTTATTGAGTCGCCTCCTCATAGTCTCCATGTCTGAGATGTATTCATCTTCATCAATTTCCATTCTCTCTGACTTCTTGCTCGTCCCAACCCTCCGGGAGTCCACCTACTCGGAGATGCTCAGTAATGCTTTCTCGGAGTTCTTCTTCCTTGATGGTTAACATGATATCTACGGTAAGATGTTGCTCCATACCTTTTGTAGCTTCAATGAACCCTGCTTTGGCTGCATAAATCTACTCTTGAACTGCCTAAACTGGGTCGGCGGGCTTGCCCCCAAGGGAGGCCAGTCGGGTTTCAATTTCGGTGAGTTGATCCTTCAACTTGCCATTCTCCTCTCGCAGCTTATCGATTTCTGTTAGGAGGAACACCTCTCATGAGCTCGAGCTTTGACTAGTTAGGGTTTTGGTCGATGTTACTAGGGCACGAGTGTATGACTTCTTTGGCATCGTGGATCGCTAGTAGCGCTAGGTCATATGTACCACCTACATCTGTATCATCAGCCTATGACAAGGCGGGCCCCCTATCTGAGGTAACCGTCATGGCCTAGCGGTGCCCTGCACCAGGCCTGGCATGAATGAGCAGAGGCGAGCGGCAAGGGCGAGAGAGAGAGAGAGAGAGAGAGAGAGAGAAATGAAATGAAATTTTATTATTGTCTTCGAAGGACCATAACGGGTCCATGAGACGACACATGTCAAACATACATGAATACATAAGTCGATGCGCTCAGAAGCCTCATCGGAAAGCATAATGAAATTGAAATGTGTGAAACTAGAACTGAAACTGAAATGAAAATCAAAAAGCTATGTAGCATGCTATAAGTGTACATCATGAGAAGCATGTCATGTCACATAGGTACTCATGAGGGCTGGGCCCCCTCGTCAGGTGCACCATAATAGTAGAAGAAGTCATGCCCCTCCACCTCTCCTCCCTAGATTAAGTGGATAATCTGGTCCTTCGAGAGCCCGCGATCCGTAGGCGACAATGGAGGGTCCCCCTCGAGGTGTCTCTGTTTGAATGCCCATAATGTCCTCTGGCGTCGTGAGACCAGTCTCCTGTAGTGGCCTCTATGTAGGTGCTCTATGTGTCTCTACTCAATCATCTCATATGTGCATCCTCGTGGGTACAACAGTGGTCTCTGTAGCCATGTCGGGTCCGGAATCTGTGGATCCTCCCTGTGAGTCTCAGTGTGGTCTGGTGGGTTGTCTGGCTCTTGGGTCTCTCGCGCATCATGAGTCTGGTGGCCTTGCATCTGTCTAAGTCTCTTGTCTCTGAAAGTGAAAGCCTCTCTGACGAATAGAGCTAGGCATCTCTGATCCTCATAGTCAATGACCCTAGAAATAGGGCCAAAGCCATCTCTACAGAGATAGTGAAACCTCCCTCGGATCTCATAGTACACCAGGCATCTGCATAAGAAGTGCTCCTCTGTCTCAACCTCACCCATGTCACATATGGAGCATGTCCAGTCCTGTCTGCTGACTCTCCTGCCTCTCCTCGTCCATCTCACCCTGCCTGCCTCAATCTCCAATCTGTGGGATGAAACTCTAAACCGTCCACCAAGAGAGATCCTGAGTGCATGCAAGAGATGTATCCTCATGTACCCTGGAGGCTCAATGAAACCCTCGTCTGAGATCCTGAGAAAATGACTGCGGTATGCAGCCATCTTCACAGGCAAACGTGTGGGGAGGATCCATGTACGGAATGTGTAGAGCTGGAGTAGGTTCACACGAATGACCTGACTGATCTGGTGTCGTGAGTGATAAGTATAAGTGAGGAGCGTCGAGACTGTATCTGAATGGCAGAAGCTTGTCTAGGTCTAGGCCAAGCAAGTGAAACCATGTACGGAGTCTATGGAACCAGCATCTCTGAGTACTTACATCTGCCAGAGCCTGGGATGAAGTCAAAGCAAGCCATGGAAGCCGGGTGTGACCATCTACTATGTCTCCAAATCTAAGGATCCACTGGAGGTATATGATCGTCTAGAAGGCTGCATTGAGGACCAATGGTGAGGCTCCGAACTCTGCCAATAAAATTTGGTGGGGTACCGAAGGCTTCTGTGATGAGCCTGGAAAATAGTAGAACCTGTACCCTCTCGATCGCTCTCCAGTCGTCCAATCCGAGGTCACAGGCCCAAAAAGGACTCCCATACATGGTGGCCAGGTCGCACTAATGTGTCGAACAAGAGGGACTCCGTGTTCGGGTGTGCTGGAAATGAGACTGATGACACTGTCTCTAGAGATGCGCCAGTGAAGCATATCCTCTCCGCATCCTGTCTCAAGCCGCTGGTATCATAGTGAAGGAAGGCCTTGTGAAGACCACCCCCAGGTACGTGTAACATCTGACTAGCTCCACCTACTCTCCTCCAAACACGAATCCCTCATGTCTCTGGAATGCTGAATAAGAGGTGTTGAAGATCATTACCTTGGTCTTCCCAAGGTTCACATTCAACTCCCTTCTCTTGGCAGAACCTATGAAGAGCGTCCAGGTGCATCTAAAGTCCCTGTGTAGTGGACGAGATCAAGACCACGTCATCGGCATAAAGAAGAATCGGAATAAGAGCTCCTGCCAATAATGATCCCTCCCCCCCCAAGGTCTGCATGAAAGAAGAATCGGAATAAGAGCTCCTGCCAATAATGATCCCTCCCCCCCCCAAGGTCTGCATGAAAGTCTCTAGCTCGTCGATGTATAACCCGAATAGTGTAGGTGAAAGAGGATAGCCCTCTTTCACCCCTATTGTGCTATGGATCTCATCAGAGAGCTCGGTCCTAGTCATGACTCTCTGCCTCTGACATGCTCATATAGTGCTACTATAGCCCACTAAGTCTGCATGCTGTACCCCAACTGCTGGATCCGGTGTAAGAGACGGTGTCTAGGAATAGTATTAAATGCTCTCTTGAAGTGTACGAAGCAGCAGTAGAGACACTGGCTCTGTGATCTCACCTCCTCCACCATGGCCCTAAGAGTAAAAATGTTATGCTCTCTTGAAGTGTACGAAGCAGCAGTAGAGACACTAGCTTTGTGATCTCACCTCCTCCACCATGGCCCTAAGAGTAAAAATGCGATCCAATGTGCAGTAGTCCCTGCGGAATCCTGCCTATCCCCGTGCTCCAAGTCCTGTCTCTTCTCCCTGCTCATTGATCTAGATCTCTAGAACGGATGCAAAAATCCTGGCCATGACGTGGCCAATCATAATGGTCCTGTAGTTTGCTGCGTCCATGGGGTCCCCCGACTTGTGTATGGGTACAATAGTGTTAGTGAGCCATGTGGATGGGAGGCCTGTACAGACTGACTCATTAAAGAGGCGGGAGAGGGTCGGGGCTAAGGCATCAATCGCATGGGTTACAAACTCCACTTGTAACCCATCATGGTCCTTAGCTCTCCCGTTCTTTAACGGAGAGACAGCGCACCTAATGTTGGCAATGGAAAATAGGCTAGAAGATATGGGTCTGGAGTCCTAGGGTGGGTCCATGGTGGGCTAGTCAGGGATGTCATAGAGTGCGGAGGTGTAGGCAGACCAAACCCGGGGATCTGTGAGCAGAGAGTGGGACTTAAGGTGAAGGAACCTTTTCCAGAAGTCCTTGGAGTCACAGCTAAAGAGTAAACTCCTTAGCTCCTCCTCATTTCGGATCAAGAATTGACGTTTCTTGCATCTTGTCAATCGCTTGTAGTCCTACCTGGTCTGTGCTAGGCAAGGTGCAAAGGTCTTTTCCTCAAAACGTAGGTGCCGACGCATGGCCCTACATTCGTCATACCAAACATTTGAATGGGACCTTGCCTATAGGCGGGGGACGGGAAGAGTGGGTGGTGACTGGGAAGGAATCATAGGCTACTGTGAGCATGGACTCATGGAGAGAGAGAGAGAGAGAGAGAGATGAAAAGATGTAGGGGAGAAGAGAGCTTGAGCTCTTGCAAGCACACACACACTCACAAAACCCTAAAAGAGAGCACACAAGGTGAGAGGCTGAAAATCTTCTTCTTCACACAACACTCAACACACCATGATCTCACCAACCATGCCAGTGGTGTAAGTGTGGGACCCATCCCCCAGGTGGGTATCAGTGTCCACCGCCTCACTAGATGAGCTCGATATCTCAACACTCCCCCTCGAGCTCAACTCCATCTCATGTACACCAAGCGAAGCCCTGAATCTACGGAGCTTCTCTGTACCCAATGCTTTGGTGAAGATGTCAGCGACTTGATCCTATGTGCTGACATAAACAAGGTCAACATCTCCTGCCAAAACCTTCTCTCTGACAAAATGGTAGTGGACCTCTATATGCTTCATGCGAGCATGAAAAACTGGGTTCCTGGCCAACTGTATACTGCTAATGTTGTCACAGAAAATAATAACTTGTCTATCCACCACTGATAGACCCAAATCTGCAAGTAGCTTTCTCAACCAAGCTACCTCACATGCTGCTATAGCAGCACCTTTGTACTCGGCCTCTCTGTACTGGATAGAGCAACCATAGGCTGCTTCTTGCTGCTCCAAGTCATAGCAGCACTCCCCAAAGAAAACATGAAGCCACTAGTAGATCTTCTATCTGAGATACTACCAGCCCAATCAGCATCTGTGTACCCATGTACACATATCTCTGTCCCAGTTTCATAAAATAGTCCACAATGCAAAGTAGACTTCACATACCTCAGTATGCGTCTCAATGCATCCATGTATAAACTGACTCACCAACCCAACAGCATAGCTCAAATCTGGCCTGGTGATCATCATGTAGATCAAGCTTCCTATTATCCACCTATACATAGTAGGGTCCTCCAAAATCTCTCCTGAATCTGCACACAACTTGCCATTCTGATCCAATGGCACTGAGATAGGCTTACAGCCTGTCATACCATACTTGGACAACATGTCCAAGCCATACTATCTCTGCAGTATTCCAATACCATATGGTGACCTAATCACCTCAATGCCCAAGAAATATCTGAGCTCCCCCAGATCCTTCATCTCAAACTTCTGTCTAAGCAAGATCTTTACATCAACGATCTCTACATCATGGTCCCCCATAATGATCAGGTCATCTACATAGATGACAACAAGCACAACCCCTCTATCATTGTCTCACATACAGCGAGAAATCTGCATTGGCTACATGAAAGCCAATAGTGACAAGATATTCTCGAATCTTGTCAGACCATGCTCTTGGTGCTTGTTTTAAGCCATACAAGGCTTTCTTCAACCTGCAAACATGCTCGGGGTGACTTACATCCTCATAACCAGGTGGCTGCAACATATACACTGCTTCCTGCGAATCCCCATACAAGAATGCATTCTTTACATTCATTTGATGTAAAGACCATTGCTTTGACACAGCCACTGCTATCACAACTCTCACTGTTGCCATTTTGGCAACTGGGCTGAAAGTTTCCTCATAATCAATGCCATATGTCTGCGCATATCCTTTGGCTACCAATCTAGCCTTGTACCTGCTTATGCTTCCATCACTGTTACGTTTTACTTTGTACACCCACTTGCATCCAATGGCTTTCTTGCCTTCAGGCAATTGCACTAAATCCCAAGTCTCATTTCCATGTAGTGCATCCATCTCCTCATCCATAGCTTTCTCCCAACACACATTTCCAACAGCCTCATCAATGCATGTGGGCTCTAAAACCTGTACAACTTTTACCATGTATGCATAGTGATGTGCCACATAACCATCATAGGTAAACCTCTGCAGAGGATTCTTCACTCTCCCAGATCTTTGCAGCTTTGCATTCATGGCTTCCATAGCCTTCTTTACACCAGGTTTTCTCATAGCTGGTATCCCAAGATCCTCATCAAGGCTCATCTCTGAGCCACTAGACTCTCCATCAACATGAGAATGCCGTGCAGAAATGTGAGGCATACTAAGGGGCTCAACCACTTTCTCTTTGCCTTTATGTGATGTGCTAATCACATTTGCAAGACTGGTATTATGACATAGCCTACCCCTCCACCCCTCCATTGTTTCTACTGAACCACTAGATGAGGACTCTCCTGGTCTACTCAAAGACTGTGATTGTTGACTTGCATTCTGTGCAACCACATTTCCACTCACATCAGCCCTAACAGCTTCTTTTTGTGATGTACTAATCACATTTGCAAGACTGGTATTATGACGTAGCTTGCCCCTCCATTGTTTATCAACTACTGAACCACTAGATGAGGACTCTCCTGGTCTACTCAAAGACTATGATTGTTGACTTGCATTCTGTGCAACCACATTTCCACTCACATCAGCCCTAACAGCTTCTTTTTTAGCAACATACCAGCTGATCATCTCATCAAAAACAACATCCCTGCTTACCCTCAACTCACGTGTAGCAGGGTTATAACACCTGTATCCCTTTTGCTCAAGGGAATACCCAATAAACACACATTTCTCAACTTTTGGATCTAGCTTAGTTCTCAGCTCATCTAGCACATGCACATATGCAATGTATCCAAAACTTTCAGCTTTTGGATCCAGCTTAGTTCTCAGCTCATCTAGCACATGCACATATGCAATGTATCCAAAACTTTCAGATGAGATAAATTAGGTTTTCTTCCAGTAAACCTCTCCTTTGGAGTTACATCATGTATGGCTGCAGTTGGAGTCCTATTCATGATGTAAAAAACTGCTATAGAACAGCCTCAGCCCAATAGCTATGCGGCATATTCTTCTCTCTCATCAATGCTCGCGCAATCTCAACAATGTGCCTGTTTTTTTGCTCAGCAACTCCATTTTGCTGTGGAGTGTATCTGCATGTAAACTGTCTCTGAATACCATTCTTCTTCAAAAATTCAGAGAACTCATTGGAGAACTACTCTCCCCCTCCATCTGACCTTAGGCACTTTACATGTTTCCATGTTTACTTTTCAACCATAACTCTGAAATTCGAAAAATGAGTGAACACCTCACGCTTCTCCTTCATGAAGTATACCCACACTTTCCTTGTGTGTGTGGTCATCAATAAATGTCACATAATACCTACAGTCTCCCATAGACATGGTCTTTGTAGGATCCCATACATCTGAATGCACAACATCTAGTGCATTTCTGCTCACATTTCTATCACGTGGAAATGCATGCTTTGTTTGCTTTCCAAATTAGCATGCTTCACATATTTTCTACATACCTTCAACTTTAAACTTTGGCAGCCCTGTCACAATTCCTTTAGTCTGCATAGACTTCATTCTCTGTACATTCACATGTCCAATTCTTTTATGCCAAATGTCTGTGTCTGCAACAATTCCTGAACCATTTGCAAACATCGCAGCACTCACTTCAGGCATGTTTACATTCAATGTAAACATTTTGCCCACTCTGTTGCCTTTTGCAACCAACCTGCACACTTGTCTTTAAAGTCTTCAACATAGCAACCATCAGGGTTAAACCAAACCTGCAAACCCTGGTCAATCATCTGGCTAACTAAAACCAGATTCTTTGTTATGTTCGGAACATGAAGTACATCTGCAAGGTACTTCACTTTGCCATCCTGTATAGACAATGGCACATCTCCAACGTGGGCAATTGGATGAGCAATGTCATCTCCTGTTTCCACAAAACCTGGTCTTTCAAGGTTTTTCATCTCCTTGAACCACTCCCCATGACTTGTCATGTGGTTCAAAGCACCTGAATCAACGTACCATACATCATCTTTATATTCTGCTTCAACATTTTCAAACATGGCATTAATGACATGCTACATAACAAACAACCTTTCATTATCCTCATTGTTTCTGCTTGAGGATGCATAGTTGTTTTGCTGCAATTTTCCATTTTGTATGTCAACCTGCTTCTTATAACAATCTGCCTGCACATGTCCACGCTTACCACAATAAAAGCATCCACATGTATCATTATATTCCCTTTGCCAATTTCCACGACCTCTTTGACTCCCCTGCCTCTGAATTGGCCTCTTCCACCTGCGTGTTGTTGTTGTTGTGAATTTTGGGGGATTATTGCTATTGCTGCTGTGCTGCTGGCCATAATTCTGATTACCTGTTCGACCACCCCCTTGGCCGTGTCCACGGCCTCCTCTACCTCGTCCTCTTTCTCTTGAACTTGTGTAGAAGGCCTGTTGCTCCGAACTGTTTTTGTTTTGTGAAGACTGTTGGTCTTCACCCAAGCTCTTCTCTTCTATAATCAACATAGACACCAAATCTGTGAAATTGAGAATGTTTTCTCGAGTCTGAATAGACATCTTGAACGCCTTGTATTGTGGCCCGAGACCACGTAGACAGACTTCCACCTTATCATCATCATCTACTGAAACGCCAATAGATGCAAGGGATTCCACAATACCCTTGATCTTCAATGCATAGTCATTCACAGACATACTTTTTTTCTCCACAGTATGAAGTTCATTCTTCAACTATATCTTTCGTGCCTTGGTATTCATTTCATATAGTTTTACCAAGGTGTCCCACGCCTCCTTGGGAGACTTGGCATCCTGTATGTGTCCAATCATGGTGTCTTGTATACTGATAGAGAGACAATACATAACTTTTCTGGCTCTTTGGTTCCAATCCTTGAACTCTTTCACATCTACAGCAGCAGTCGGATTGATCTCTGGTATCTCCGATGCCTCTTCATGCTCACCTTCTATGTAGTCCCAGTAACCCTTTCCCATAAGGAAATTTGTCAATCTGAACCTCCAAGCATGGAATTTGTTCTTGTCAAGCTTCTCAGCAACAATCTGGTTTATGCCATCATTTGACATCTTGCCAGACACAAATTTACTAGAAACATCACTCTGGTTTGTCCAGCACAAATTGCTATATTTTCTGTAGCGGTACTGTACTACACTCAAATGTTACAAACTAATGACCTCAATGTGCATACATACACCCAATGGCAATTGTTGACCTCCTTGCAGCACACACAATGTCTGCACAACCAATCTGTCTTCTTGTAGTTCTTAAAATAGAGTTCTGCATAGAATCGATAACTTACCTGCAGTGCTAGCAATCACCTGTTTTCTGTAAAATGGAGGTCCAAACGCGCCCGAAACGCGTTTTTGGCCAGAAAAATTTTGTTCGATAGGACTCTATAGTTACCTTATAGCTTTACTCCCGCAAAGAAAGCTCCCCAATCAGAGATCGTTTGCCGGTACCTCCCGTAGAGCTCCCGACAAGGGTGTAGTCACCAACACAAATAAGGAAGAGTAGATGAAGCTCTTACCCTCGTACCGCTTCCTGTGCTTGTCTTGCTTGCAGCTCAGCCCTTAGCATGAACCAGGCTCTGATACCATGAAAAGATGCAGGGGAGAAGAGAGCTTGAGCTCTTGCAAGCACACACACACTCACAAAACCCTAAAAGAGAGCACACAAGGTGAGAGGCTGAAAATCTTCTTCTTCTTCACACAACACTCAACACACCATGATCTCACCAACCATGCCAGTGGTGTAAGTGTGGGGCCTATTCCCCAGGCGGCGGGTCATCAGTGTCCATCGCCTCACTAGATGAACTTGATATCGAGAGAGAGAGAGAGAGAGAGAGAGAGAGAGAGAGAGAAGATGGAGAATGAGACAAGAGAGAAGAGAGAGAGAAAGAGATGTTGGGAGAGAGAGAAGAGAGTGTGATAGAAGAGAGAGAAGAGACTGTTCAAAGAGCGAGATATAGAGAGAGATGGTAGGAGAGAGGGGAAGACATATAAATGGATGGTAGTAGATAGATAGATAGATAGAGAGAGAGAGAGAGAGAGAGAGAGAGAGAGAGAGAGAGAGAGAGAGAGAGAGAGAGAGAGATTGACAAGAGAGAAGAGAGAGAAGGGAGAGAAAGAGATGGTAGGAGAGAGAGAAGAGAGGGAAGAGAGGGAGAGAAGAGAGTGTTCTAGAAGAGAGAGAAGGAAGAGTGTTCGAAGAGAGAGACATGGAGAGAAAAAAGAGTGAAGGGAGAGAGAGAGAGAGAGAGAGAGAGAGAGAGAGAGAGAGAAGGGAGATTGACAAGAGAGAAGAGAGAGAAGGGAGAGAAAGAGATGGTAGAGAGAGAGAAGAGAGGGAGAGAAGAGAGTGTTCTAGAAGAGAGAGAAGGGAGAGTGATCGAAGAGAGAGACATGGAGGGAAAAAAGAGTGAAGGGAGAGAGAGAGAGAGAGAGAGAAGATGGTAGGAGAGAGAGAAGAGATATAGAGATGGTAGCAGATAGAAAGAGTGAGAGAGAGAGAGAGAGAGAGAGAGAGAGAGAGAGAGAGAGAGAGAGATGGTAGTAGATAGAGAGAGTGACAAAAGAGATATTATATATAAATAGAGAGAGAGAGAGAGAGAGAGAGAGAGAGAGAGAGAGAGAGAGAGAGAGAGAGAGAGAGAGAGTAGGAGAGAGAGAGAGAGAAATGGTCATAGATAGAGAGAGAAAGGGAGGATCTAGGTTGGAGGGGGGGAGCTAGGCTTGGCTGGGAGGTGGTGGGGAGGATTAAAGAGGGAGTTCAAAGTAGAGAGAGAGAGAGGTAGCTAAGATAATGCCCTTCATTGGACAACCCCCCTTGAATGACCCTGAACTTATTGAACTATAATGGTGGAATACATGCTCTAAATTTTGCTATAATACTCAAAGATCATGTTAATTGAGAATCTAAAAGTAACAAATGGTGAGGTGAGGTGCAAGTTGGGTTTTGTTTCGATAGATCAATAATCAATCACATTTTCATAAAGTAAAGTAAAAGAAGAAAATGCTCTTTTATTGCTTCATGGATTTCAAGAAAGCATTTTATACCATTTCACATCAAATGTTAATAGACCACATTGGTTTTGACCTTCAGTGCATTAGAGCCATTGATACAATGTACAAAAACATCATTGGTAAGGTATGAGCACGAGATAGTTGGATAGAGGAATTCAAAACTAACATTAGCATCAAAAAAGGTTATTGGTTGCCTACAACACTTTTTAGACTTTAGATTGACCACTCAAGGCAGGTGTGTGTGTCTGTGTAGGGGTAGCATTATCTAGGTTTATGGTTATGATCCTTCTTTATGTAGATGGTGGAGCTCTACTTGCTAAGAAATTGCAAAAAATCTAGATGCAAGCATTTTAAGATGGCATTCAATGTAACCAAGCCAAAGTAATGGTTTTTCACACACTATATATGGCTATATTGTTTATCTTTATACATATGGTGGAAACCATTAGTGGTGACTCCATACACATATCTAGGCGTGTAAATGTAGATCCATTGTTCATAATAGGGTTTGTGAGAGTTGCTAGGGTGAGCAAGGGTTATGGAGCACTTTCCATGCTTAAGAGACAATGTTTCACATTGCACTTCTAGGATGTACTCAACAAAATGATGTGTAAATTAGAGATCCACCATTGTTCACACGAGAGTCGAGCAAGGGTTATGGAGCACTTTCCATGCTTGAGAGAATGTTTCACATTGCACTTCTAGAATGTACTCAACAAAATGATGATGCTTGTTTGATGCCTTGGTTTCCCTGCTAAATTTGGAGCTACTCCCTTATACCTTGAGGAAACCTTCCAAATGTAAGTGTAAGCAAAATTTAACTTATGAAAATGATGCTTGTTTGATGCCTTGGTTTTCCCCGCTAAATTTTGAGCTACTCCCTTATAACTTGAGGCAACCTTCCAAATGCAAGTGTAAGAAAATTTAACTTATGTAAGAACTAGAGACAATTCTAGGCACCCATTTAGGCCTCACAACCCCATGAAGGTTTCCTTCTACCCAAGAGTGTGGTTTGTCCCATGAAGGTTTCCTTCTACCCAAGAGTGTGGTTAAGCATAGGTGTCCCATGAAGGTTTCCTTCTACCCAAGAGTTTGGTCAAGCACCCCGCATATGAATGCATCATACTTGGCGTGGTACATAAGATGTGACCATATATGGCCCAAATGACATATGCCTTATCACTAATAGGGTACCCATGACACAAGGTGAAAGGGAGGGCTTTCTTTTGAGAGGAAGCAAGGCACCTCTCATGAGCATTTTTATGTGGGTTTTGCTATATATATATAGCAAAACCCACATAAGAGAGAGAGAGAGAGAGAGAGAGAGAGAGAGAGCAACAAATACATGCCACAAGAGCTAGAAAACACTCATGCATATGGCACATAACTTGAATCGTATTCAACGGTTCTTTTTTCAATATAGTGTCTACTCGCTAAGGCAACAAATACATGCCACAAGAGCTAGAAAACACTCATGCATATGGCACATAACTTGAATCGTATTCAACAGGTTCTTTTTTCAATATAGTGTCTACTCGCTAAGGCTACCTCCGGGCTCCGGCTTCAAGGCTTGTACTTGAGTTGATTGAGGCAGCGAGTAATTTAAGAGCGGAGTTGTTTTTCGACCTGTATGATAGCCCAAAATTATAGAAAAAAAGGGGGGGGGGGGTGGCGGGCGGCACATAAGAAGGTCAAATAGCGTTCATCCAATTAATGGCTGCCACGTACAGTGCAGCTGTCATGCGTCACCATTTGCAATGTGGTTTCTTCAACCGCTTTCTCCTTTCTTTCTTGCTGCTCTCGTTTCTCCTGTCCTCTCTGTGGGCCCGCGATGCTGGCCTCGAGAGGCCTCTTCTGAATCTTCCTCCTGCTCTTCCTGAAACCACCGTGCTATTTGACCTCTTCTGAATCCTCCTGTGGAAGGGAAAATTACGTGCTGTCGGTAACACAGCGTTTCTACATTGCCAACGAATGATGTGGGAGACACTAGTGGAAACTTAAGCGGATGTGCTGGTCCTTACACAGCAGAGCTTTCACCTGCAGTTTGTTTGTTGAGGCAGCTTACCCCATCGCACAGTAGCCATGAGGCCCCAATCGGAACGTGAGGCTTTGGGCTCGTACCAGAATTGGGTATCTTAGTCCCCCACCTTTCAGCAGCATGACCATCAGCGTCTCTGTGCTTTCCCATGCCTTCTTCACGGAGAAGGGACTGTCCAG